>NW_025960397.1:0-31780 GCF_023159225.1 Perognathus longimembris pacificus
GAACAGAGAAAAAAGCTCATTTAGGACCTGCACTTACGAAGGGGTAGGCAGCTGTATATCAGGGAGTAAACCTTCTGAGAATAAAAACAGCTGGAGCTTGTTAAGGTAATTACACAGGGGAAAGGATAATGTACTGGGAACTCCTCAGAAGAATCTGATTTGTGGTGAGGGGAGAGAGATAAAGCTCATTTAGGAACGACATGAACATGCTGCGTAGGTAGCTGTTTATCAGTAAATATCTCCACTGAGATTAAGAAAAGCAGTAGCTTAATAAATTAAGTAATTCCTGGTATGGTTACTGTACTGTAACTCCCCAAAAGAATCTGGATTGTGGTGAGGGAACAGAGAAAAGCTCATTTAGGACCTGCACTTACGAAGGGGGTAGGCAGCTGTATATCAGGGAGGTAAACCTTCTGAGAATAAAAACAGCTGGAGCTTGTTAAGGTAATTACACAGGGGAAAGGATAATGTACTGGGAACTCCTCAGAAGAATCTGATTTGTGGTGAGGGGAGAGAGATAAAAGCTCATTTAGGAACGACATGACATGCTGCGTAGGTAGCTGTTTATCAGTAAATATCTCCACTGAGATTAAGAAAAGCAGTAGCTTAATAAATTAAGTACTTCCTGGTATGGTTACTGTACTGGTAACTCCCCAAAAGAATCTGGATTGTGGTGAGGGAACAGAGAAAAAAGCTCATTTAGGACCTGCACTTACGAAGGGGGTAGGCAGCTGTATATCAGGGAGTAAACCTTCTGAGAATAAAAACAGCTGGAGCTTGTTAAGGTAATTACACAGGGGAAAGGATAATGTACTGGGAACTCCTCAGAAGAATCTGATTTGTGGTGAGGGGAGAGAGATAAAAGCTCATTTAGGAACGACATGAACATGCTGCGTAGGTAGCTGTTTATCAGTAAATATCTCCACTGAGATTAAGAAAAGCAGTAGCTTAATAAATTAAGTACTTCCTGGTATGGTTACTGTACTGGTAACTCCCCAAAAGAATCTGATTGTGGTGAGGGAACAGAGAAAAAAGCTCATTTAGGACCTGCACTTACGAAGGGGGTAGGCAGCTGTATATCAGGGAGTAAACCTTCTGAGAATAAAAACAGCTGGAGCTTGTTAAGGTAATTACACAGGGGAAAGGATAATGTACTGGGAACTCCTCAGAAGAATCTGATTTGTGGTGAGGGGAGAGAGATAAAAGCTCATTTAGGAACGACATGAACATGCTGCGTAGGTAGCTGTTTATCAGTAAATATCTCCACTGAGATTAAGAAAAGCAGTAGCTTAATAAATTAAGTACTTCCTGGTATGGTTACTGTACTGGTAACCCCCAAAAGAATCTGGATTGTGGTGAGTGAACAGAGAAAAAAGCTCAATTAAGACCTGCACTTACGAAGGGGCTAGGCAGCTGTATATCAGGGAGTAAACCATCTGAGAATAAAAACAGCTGGAGCTTGTTAAGGTAATTACACAGTGGAAAGGATAATGTACTGGGAACTCCTCAGAAGAATCTGATTTGTGGTGAGGGGAGAGAGATAAAAGCTCATTTAGGAACGACATGAACATGCTGCGTAGGTAGCTGTTTATCAGTAAATATCTCCACTGAGATTAAGAAAAGCAGTAGCTTAATAAATTAAGTACTTCCTGGTATGGTTACTGTACTGGTAACTCCCCAAAAGAATCTGGATTGTGGTGAGGGAATAGAGAAAAAAGCTCATTTAGGACCTGCACTTACGAAGGGGGTAGGCAGCTGTATATCAGGGATTAAATCTTCTGAGAATAAAAACAGCTGGAGCTTGTTAAGGTAATTACACAGGGGAAAGGATAATGTACTGGGAACTCCTCAGAAGAATCTGATTTGTGGTGAGGGGAGAGAGATAAAAGCTCATTTAGGAACGACATGAACATGCTGCGTAGGTAGCTGTTTATCAGTAAATATCTCCACTGAGATTAAGAACAAGCAGTAGCTTAATAAATTAAGTACTTCCTGGTATGGTTACTGTACTGGTAACTCCCCAAAAGAATCTGGATTGTGGTGAGGGAACAGAGAAAAAAGCTCATTTAGGACCTGCCCTTACGAAGGGGGTAGGCAGTTGTATATCAGGGAGTAAACCTTCTGAGTATAAAAACAGCTGGAGCTTGTTAAGGTAATTACACAGGGGAAAGGATAATGTACTGGGAACTCCTCAGAAGAATCTGATTTGTGGTGAGGGGAGAGAGATAAAAGCTCATTTAGGAACGACATGAACATGCTGGGTACGTAGCTGTTTATCAGTAAATATCTCCACTGAGATTAAGAAAAGCAGTAGCTTAATAAATTAAGTACTTCCTGGTATGGTTACTGTACTGGTAACTCCCCAAAGAATCTGGATTGTGGTGAGGGAACAGAGAAAAAAGCTCATTTAGGACCTGCACTTACGAAGGGGGTAGGCAGCTGTATATCAGGGAGTAAACCTTCTGAGAATAAAAACAGCTGGAGCATGTTAAGGTAATTACACAGGGGAAAGGATAATGTACTGGGACCTCCTCAGAAGAATCTGATTTGTGGTGAGGGGAGAGAGATAAAAGCTCATTTAGGAACGACATGAACATGCTGCGTAGGTAGCTGTTTATCAGTAAATATCTCCACTGAGATTAAGAAAAGCAGTAGCTTAATAAATTAAGTACTTCCTGGTATGGTTACTGTACTGTAACTCCCCAAAAGAATCTGGATTGTGGTGAGGGAACAGAGAAAAAAGCTCATTTAGGACCTGCACTTACGAAGGGGGTAGGCAGCTGTATATCAGGGAGTAAACCTTCTGAGAATAAAAACAGCTGGAGCTTGTTAAGGTAATTACACAGGGGAAAGGATAATGTACTGGGAACTCCTCAGAAGAATCTGATTTGTGGTGAGGGGAGAGAGATAAAAGCTCATTTAGGAACGACATGTACAGGCTGCGTAGGTAGCTGTTTATCAGTAAATATCTCCACTGAGATTAAGAAAAGCAGTAGCTTAATAAATTAAATACTTCCTGGTATGGTTACTGTACTGTTAACTCCCCAAAAGAATCTGGATTGTGGTGAGAACAGAGAAAAGTGCTCATTTAGGAACTGCACTTACGAAGGGGGTAGGCAGCTGTATATCAGGGAGTAAACCTTCTGAGAATAAAAACAGCTGGAGCTTGTTAAGGTAATTACACAGGGGAAAGGATAATGTACTGGGAACTCCTCAGAAGAATCTGATTTGTGGTGAGGGGAGAGAGATAAAAGCTCATTTAGGAACGACATGAACATGCTGCGTAGGTAGCTGTTTATCAGTAAATATCTCCACTGAGATTAAGAAAAGCAGTAGCTTAATAAATTAAGTACTTCCTGGTATGGTTACTGTACTGGTAACTCCCCAAAAGAATCTGATTGTGGTGAGGGAACAGAGAAAAAAGCTCATTTAGGACCTGCACTTACGAAGGGGGTAGGCAGCTGTATATCAGGGAGTAAACCTTCTGAGAATAAAAACAGCTGGAGCTTGTTAAGGTAATTACACAGGGGAAAGGATAATGTACTGGGAACTCCTCAGAAGAATCTGAATTGTGGTGAGGGGAGAGAGATAAAAGCTCATTTAGGAACGACATGAACATGCTGCGTAGGTAGCTGTTTATCAGTAAATATCTCCACTGAGATTAAGAAAAGCAGTAGCTTAATAAATTAAGTACTTCCTGGTATGGTTACTGTACTGGTAACTCCCCAAAAGAATCTGGATTGTGGTGAGGGAACAGAGAAAAAAGCTCATTTAGGACCTGCACTTACGAAGGGGGTAGGCAGCTGTATATCAGGGAGTAAACCTTCTGAGAATAAAAACAGCTGGAGCTTGTTAAGGTAATTACACAGGGGAAAGGATAATGTACTGGGAACTCCTCAGAAGAATCTGATTTGTGGTGAGGGGAGAGAGATAAAAGCTCATTTAGGAACGACATGAACATGCTGCGTAGGTAGCTGTTTATCAGTAAATATCTCCACTGAGATTAAGAAAAGCAGTAGCTTAATAAATTAAGTACTTCCTGGTATGGTTACTGTACTGGTAACTCCCCAAAAGAATCTGGATTGTGGTGAGGGAACAGAGAAAAAAGCTCATTTAGGACCTGCACTTACGAAGGGGGTAGGCAGCTGTATATCAGGGAGTAAACCTTCTGAGAATAAAAACAGCTGGAGCTTGTTAAGGTAATTACACAGGGGAAAGGATAATGTACTGGGAACTCCTCAGAAGAATCTGATTTGTGGTGAGGGGAGAGAGATAAAAGCTCATTTAGGAACGACATGAACATGCTGCGTAGGTAGCTGTTTATCAGTAAATATCTCCACTGAGATTAAGAAAAGCAGTAGCTTAATAAATTAAGTACTTCCTGGTATGGTTACTGTACTGGTAACTCCCCAAAAGAATCTGGATTGTGGTGAGGGAACAGAGAAAAAAGCTCATTTAGGACCTGCACTTACGAAGGGGGTAGGCAGCTGTATATCAGGGAGTAAACCTTCTGAGAATAAAAACAGCTGGAGCTTGTTAAGGTAATTACACAGGGGAAAGGATAATGTACTGGGAACTCCTCAGAAGAATCTGATTTGTGGTGAGGGGAGAGAGATAAAAGCTCATTTAGGAACGACATGAACATGCTGCGTAGGTAGCTGTTTATCAGTAAATATCTCCACTGAGATTAAGAAAAGCAGTAGCTTAATAAATTAAGTACTTCCTGGTATGGTTACTGTACTGGTAACTCCCCAAAAGAATCTGGATTGTGGTGAGGGAACAGAGAAAAAAGCTCATTTAGGACCTGCACTTACGAAGGGGGTAGGCAGCTGTATATCAGGGAGTAAACCTTCTGAGAATAAAAACAGCTGGAGCTTGTTAAGGTAATTACACAGGGGAAAGGATAATGTACTGGGAACTCCTCAGAAGAATCTGATTTGTGGTGAGGGGAGAGAGATAAAAGCTCATTTAGGAACGACATGAACATGCTGCGTAGGTAGCTGTTTATCAGTAAATATCTCCACTGAGATTAAGAAAAGCAGTAGCTTAATAAATTAAGTACTTCCTGGTATGGTTACTGTACTGTAACTCCCCAAAAGAATCTGGATTGTGGTGAGGGAACAGAGAAAAAAGCTCATTTAGGACCTGCACTTACGAAGGGGGTAGGCAGCTGTATATCAGGGAGTAAACCTTCTGAGAATAAAAACAGCTGGAGCTTGTTAAGGTAATTACACAGGGGAAAGGATAATGTACTGGGAACTCCTCAGAAGAATCTGATTTGTGGTGAGGGGAGAGAGATAAAAGCTCATTTAGAACGACATGAACATGCTGCGTAGGTAGCTGTTTATCAGTAAATATCTCCACTGAGATTAAGAAAAGCAGTAGCTTAATAAATTAAAGTACTTCCTGGTATGGTTACTGTACTGTAACTCCCCAAAAGAATCTGGATTGTGGTGAGGGAACAGAGAAAAAAGCTCATTTAGGACCTGCACTTACGAAGGGGGTAGGCAGCTGTATATCAGGGAGTAAACCTTCTGAGAATAAAAACAGCTGGAGCTTGTTAAGGTAATTACACAGGGGAAAGGATAATGTACTGGGAACTCCTCAGAAGAATCTGATTTGTGGTGAGGGGAGAGAGATAAAAGCTCATTTAGGAACGACATGAACATGCTGCGTAGGTAGCTGTTTATCAGTAAATATCTCCACTGAGATTAAGAAAAGCAGTAGCTTAATAAATTAAGTACTTCCTGGTATGGTTACTGTACTGGTAACTCCCCAAAAGAATCTGGATTGTGGTGAGGGAACAGAGAAAAAAGCTCATTTAGGACCTGCACTTACGAAGGGGGTAGGCAGCTGTATATCAGGGAGTAAACCTTCTGAGAATAAAAACAGCTGGAGCTTGTTAAGGTAATTACACAGGGGAAAGGATAATGTACTGGGAACTCCTCAGAAGAATCTGATTTGTGGTGAGGGGAGAGAGATAAAAGCTCATTTAGGAACGACATGAACATGCTGCGTAGGTAGCTGTTTATCAGTAAATATCTCCACTGAGATTAAGAAAAGCAGTAGCTTAATAAATTAAGTACTTCCTGGTATGGTTACTGTACTGGTAACTCCCCAAAAGAATCTGGATTGTGGTGAGGGAACAGAGAAAAAAGCTCATTTAGGACCTGCACTTACGAAGGGGGTAGGCAGCTGTATATCAGGGAGTAAACCTTCTGAGAATAAAAACAGCTGGAGCTTGTTAAGGTAATTACACAGGGGAAAGGATAATGTACTGGGAACTCCTCAGAAGAATCTGATTTGTGGTGAGGGGAGAGAGATAAAAGCTCATTTAGGAACGACATGAACATGCTGCGTAGGTAGCTGTTTATCAGTAAATATCTCCACTGAGATTAAGAAAAGCAGTAGCTTAATAAATTAAGTACTTCCTGGTATGGTTACTGTACTGGTAACTCCCCAAAAGAATCTGGATTGTGGTGAGGGAACAGAGAAAAAAGCTCATTTAGGACCTGCACTTACGAAGGGGGTAGGCAGCTGTATATCAGGGAGTAAACCTTCTGAGAATAAAAACAGCTGGAGCTTGTTAAGGTAATTACACAGGGGAAAGGATAATGTACTGGGAACTCCTCAGAAGAATCTGATTTGTGGTGAGGGGAGAGAGATAAAAGCTCATTTAGGAACGACATGAACATGCTGCGTAGGTAGCTGTTTATCAGTAAATATCTCCACTGAGATTAAGAAAAGCAGTAGCTTAATAAATTAAGTACTTCCTGGTATGGTTACTGTACTGGTAACTCCCCAAAAGAATCTGGATTGTGGTGAGGGAACAGAGAAAAAAGCTCATTTAGGACCTGCACTTACGAAGGGGGTAGGCAGCTGTATATCAGGGAGTAAACCTTCTGAGAATAAAAACAGCTGGAGCTTGTTAAGGTAATTACACAGGGGAAAGGATAATGTACTGGGAACTCCTCAGAAGAATCTGATTTGTGGTGAGGGGAGAGAGATAAAAGCTCATTTAGGAACGACATGAACATGCTGCGTAGGTAGCTGTTTATCAGTAAATATCTCCACTGAGATTAAGAAAAGCAGTAGCTTAATAAATTAAGTACTTCCTGGTATGGTTACTGTACTGGTAACTCCCCAAAAGAATCTGGATTGTGGTGAGGGAACAGAGAAAAAAGCTCATTTAGGACCTGCACTTACGAAGGGGGTAGGCAGCTGTATATCAGGGAGTAAACCTTCTGAGAATAAAAACAGCTGGAGCTTGTTAAGGTAATTACACAGGGGAAAGGATAATGTACTGGGAACTCCTCAGAAGAATCTGATTTGTGGTGAGGGGAGAGAGATAAAAGCTCATTTAGGAACGACATGAACATGCTGCGTAGGTAGCTGTTTATCAGTAAATATCTCCACTGAGATTAAGAAAAGCAGTAGCTTAATAAATTAAGTACTTCCTGGTATGGTTACTGTACTGGTAACTCCCCAAAAGAATCTGGATTGTGGTGAGGGAACAGAGAAAAAAGCTCATTTAGGACCTGCACTTACGAAGGGGGTAGGCAGCTGTATATCAGGGAGTAAACCTTCTGAGAATAAAAACAGCTGGAGCTTGTTAAGGTAATTACACAGGGGAAAGGATAATGTACTGGGAACTCCTCAGAAGAATCTGATTTGTGGTGAGGGGAGAGAGATAAAAGCTCATTTAGGAACGACATGAACATGCTGCGTAGGTAGCTGTTTATCAGTAAATATCTCCACTGAGATTAAGAAAAGCAGTAGCTTAATAAATTAAGTACTTCCTGGTATGGTTACTGTACTGGTAACTCCCCAAAAGAATCTGGATTGTGGTGAGGGAACAGAGAAAAAAGCTCATTTAGGACCTGCACTTACGAAGGGGGTAGGCAGCTGTATATCAGGGAGTAAACCTTCTGAGAATAAAAACAGCTGGAGCTTGTTAAGGTAATTACACAGGGGAAAGGATAATGTACTGGGAACTCCTCAGAAGAATCTGATTTGTGGTGAGGGGAGAGAGATAAAAGCTCATTTAGGAACGACATGAACATGCTGCGTAGGTAGCTGTTTATCAGTAAATATCTCCACTGAGATTAAGAAAAGCAGTAGCTTAATAAATTAAGTACTTCCTGGTATGGTTACTGTACTGGTAACTCCCCAAAAGAATCTGGATTGTGGTGAGGGAACAGAGAAAAAAGCTCATTTAGGACCTGCACTTACGAAGGGGGTAGGCAGCTGTATATCAGGGAGTAAACCTTCTGAGAATAAAAACAGCTGGAGCTTGTTAAGGTAATTACACAGGGGAAAGGATAATGTACTGGGAACTCCTCAGAAGAATCTGATTTGTGGTGAGGGGAGAGAGATAAAAGCTCATTTAGGAACGACATGAACATGCTGCGTAGGTAGCTGTTTATCAGTAAATATCTCCACTGAGATTAAGAAAAGCAGTAGCTTAATAAATTAAGTACTTCCTGGTATGGTTACTGTACTGGTAACTCCCCAAAAGAATCTGGATTGTGGTGAGGGAACAGAGAAAAAAGCTCATTTAGGACCTGCACTTACGAAGGGGGTAGGCAGCTGTATATCAGGGAGTAAACCTTCTGAGAATAAAAACAGCTGGAGCTTGTTAAGGTAATTACACAGGGGAAAGGATAATGTACTGGGAACTCCTCAGAAGAATCTGATTTGTGGTGAGGGGAGAGAGATAAAAGCTCATTTAGGAACGACATGAACATGCTGCGTAGGTAGCTGTTTATCAGTAAATATCTCCACTGAGATTAAGAAAAGCAGTAGCTTAATAAATTAAGTACTTCCTGGTATGGTTACTGTACTGGTAACTCCCCAAAAGAATCTGGATTGTGGTGAGGGAACAGAGAAAAAAGCTCATTTAGGACCTGCACTTACGAAGGGGGTAGGCAGCTGTATATCAGGGAGTAAACCTTCTGAGAATAAAAACAGCTGGAGCTTGTTAAGGTAATTACACAGGGGAAAGGATAATGTACTGGGAACTCCTCAGAAGAATCTGATTTGTGGTGAGGGGAGAGAGATAAAAGCTCATTTAGGAACGACATGAACATGCTGCGTAGGTAGCTGTTTATCAGTAAATATCTCCACTGAGATTAAGAAAAGCAGTAGCTTAATAAATTAAGTACTTCCTGGTATGGTTACTGTACTGGTAACTCCCCAAAAGAATCTGGATTGTGGTGAGGGAACAGAGAAAAAAGCTCATTTAGGACCTGCACTTACGAAGGGGGTAGGCAGCTGTATATCAGGGAGTAAACCTTCTGAGAATAAAAACAGCTGGAGCTTGTTAAGGTAATTACACAGGGGAAAGGATAATGTACTGGGAACTCCTCAGAAGAATCTGATTTGTGGTGAGGGGAGAGAGATAAAAGCTCATTTAGGAACGACATGAACATGCTGCGTAGGTAGCTGTTTATCAGTAAATATCTCCACTGAGATTAAGAAAAGCAGTAGCTTAATAAATTAAGTACTTCCTGGTATGGTTACTGTACTGGTAACTCCCCAAAAGAATCTGGATTGTGGTGAGGGAACAGAGAAAAAAGCTCATTTAGGACCTGCACTTACGAAGGGGGTAGGCAGCTGTATATCAGGGAGTAAACCTTCTGAGAATAAAAACAGCTGGAGCTTGTTAAGGTAATTACACAGGGGAAAGGATAATGTACTGGGAACTCCTCAGAAGAATCTGATTTGTGGTGAGGGGAGAGAGATAAAAGCTCATTTAGGAACGACATGAACATGCTGCGTAGGTAGCTGTTTATCAGTAAATATCTCCACTGAGATTAAGAAAAGCAGTAGCTTAATAAATTAAGTACTTCCTGGTATGGTTACTGTACTGGTAACTCCCCAAAAGAATCTGGATTGTGGTGAGGGAACAGAGAAAAAAGCTCATTTAGGACCTGCACTTACGAAGGGGGTAGGCAGCTGTATATCAGGGAGTAAACCTTCTGAGAATAAAAACAGCTGGAGCTTGTTAAGGTAATTACACAGGGGAAAGGATAATGTACTGGGAACTCCTCAGAAGAATCTGATTTGTGGTGAGGGGAGAGAGATAAAAGCTCATTTAGGAACGACATGAACATGCTGCGTAGGTAGCTGTTTATCAGTAAATATCTCCACTGAGATTAAGAAAAGCAGTAGCTTAATAAATTAAAGTACTTCCTGGTATGGTTACTGTACTGGTAACTCCCCAAAAGAATCTGGATTGTGGTGAGGGAACAGAGAAAAAAGCTCATTTAGGACCTGCACTTACGAAGGGGGTAGGCAGCTGTATATCAGGGAGTAAACCTTCTGAGAATAAAAACAGCTGGAGCTTGTTAAGGTAATTACACAGGGGAAAGGATAATGTACTGGGAACTCCTCAGAAGAATCTGATTTGTGGTGAGGGGAGAGAGATAAAAGCTCATTTAGGAACGACATGAACATGCTGCGTAGGTAGCTGTTTATCAGTAAATATCTCCACTGAGATTAAGAAAAGCAGTAGCTTAATAAATTAAGTACTTCCTGGTATGGTTACTGTACTGGTAACTCCCCAAAAGAATCTGGATTGTGGTGAGGGAACAGAGAAAAAAGCTCATTTAGGACCTGCACTTACGAAGGGGGTAGGCAGCTGTATATCAGGGAGTAAACCTTCTGAGAATAAAAACAGCTGGAGCTTGTTAAGGTAATTACACAGGGGAAAGGATAATGTACTGGGAACTCCTCAGAAGAATCTGATTTGTGGTGAGGGGAGAGAGATAAAAGCTCATTTAGGAACGACATGAACATGCTGCGTAGGTAGCTGTTTATCAGTAAATATCTCCACTGAGATTAAGAAAAGCAGTAGCTTAATAAATTAAGTACTTCCTGGTATGGTTACTGTACTGGTAACTCCCCAAAAGAATCTGGATTGTGGTGAGGGAACAGAGAAAAAAGCTCATTTAGGACCTGCACTTACGAAGGGGGTAGGCAGCTGTATATCAGGGAGTAAACCTTCTGAGAATAAAAACAGCTGGAGCTTGTTAAGGTAATTACACAGGGGAAAGGATAATGTACTGGGAACTCCTCAGAAGAATCTGATTTGTGGTGAGGGGAGAGAGATAAAAGCTCATTTAGGAACGACATGAACATGCTGCGTAGGTAGCTGTTTATCAGTAAATATCTCCACTGAGATTAAGAAAAGCAGTAGCTTAATAAATTAAGTACTTCCTGGTATGGTTACTGTACTGGTAACTCCCCAAAAGAATCTGGATTGTGGTGAGGGAACAGAGAAAAAAGCTCATTTAGGACCTGCACTTACGAAGGGGGTAGGCAGCTGTATATCAGGGAGTAAACCTTCTGAGAATAAAAACAGCTGGAGCTTGTTAAGGTAATTACACAGGGGAAAGGATAATGTACTGGGAACTCCTCAGAAGAATCTGATTTGTGGTGAGGGGAGAGAGATAAAAGCTCATTTAGGAACGACATGAACATGCTGCGTAGGTAGCTGTTTATCAGTAAATATCTCCACTGAGATTAAGAAAAGCAGTAGCTTAATAAATTAAGTACTTCCTGGTATGGTTACTGTACTGGTAACTCCCCAAAAGAATCTGGATTGTGGTGAGGGAACAGAGAAAAAAGCTCATTTAGGACCTGCACTTACGAAGGGGGTAGGCAGCTGTATATCAGGGAGTAAACCTTCTGAGAATAAAAACAGCTGGAGCTTGTTAAGGTAATTACACAGGGGAAAGGATAATGTACTGGGAACTCCTCAGAAGAATCTGATTTGTGGTGAGGGGAGAGAGATAAAAGCTCATTTAGGAACGACATGAACATGCTGCGTAGGTAGCTGTTTATCAGTAAATATCTCCACTGAGATTAAGAAAAGCAGTAGCTTAATAAATTAAGTACTTCCTGGTATGGTTACTGTACTGGTAACTCCCCAAAAGAATCTGGATTGTGGTGAGGGAACAGAGAAAAAAGCTCATTTAGGACCTGCACTTACGAAGGGGGTAGGCAGCTGTATATCAGGGAGTAAACCTTCTGAGAATAAAAACAGCTGGAGCTTGTTAAGGTAATTACACAGGGGAAAGGATAATGTACTGGGAACTCCTCAGAAGAATCTGATTTGTGGTGAGGGGAGAGAGATAAAAGCTCATTTAGGAACGACATGAACATGCTGCGTAGGTAGCTGTTTATCAGTAAATATCTCCACTGAGATTAAGAAAAGCAGTAGCTTAATAAATTAAGTACTTCCTGGTATGGTTACTGTACTGGTAACTCCCCAAAAGAATCTGGATTGTGGTGAGGGAACAGAGAAAAAAGCTCATTTAGGACCTGCACTTACGAAGGGGGTAGGCAGCTGTATATCAGGGAGTAAACCTTCTGAGAATAAAAACAGCTGGAGCTTGTTAAGGTAATTACACAGGGGAAAGGATAATGTACTGGGAACTCCTCAGAAGAATCTGATTTGTGGTGAGGGGAGAGAGATAAAAGCTCATTTAGGAACGACATGAACATGCTGCGTAGGTAGCTGTTTATCAGTAAATATCTCCACTGAGATTAAGAAAAGCAGTAGCTTAATAAATTAAGTACTTCCTGGTATGGTTACTGTACTGTAACTCCCCAAAAGAATCTGGATTGTGGTGAGGGAACAGAGAAAAAAGCTCATTTAGGACCTGCACTTACGAAGGGGGTAGGCAGCTGTATATCAGGGAGTAAACCTTCTGAGAATAAAAACAGCTGGAGCTTGTTAAGGTAATTACACAGGGGAAAGGATAATGTACTGGGAACTCCTCAGAAGAATCTGATTTGTGGTGAGGGGAGAGAGATAAAAGCTCATTTAGGAACGACATGAACATGCTGCGTAGGTAGCTGTTTATCAGTAAATATCTCCACTGAGATTAAGAAAAGCAGTAGCTTAATAAATTAAGTACTTCCTGGTATGGTTACTGTACTGGTAACTCCCCAAAAGAATCTGGATTGTGGTGAGGGAACAGAGAAAAAAGCTCATTTAGGACCTGCACTTACGAAGGGGGTAGGCAGCTGTATATCAGGGAGTAAACCTTCTGAGAATAAAAACAGCTGGAGCTTGTTAAGGTAATTACACAGGGGAAAGGATAATGTACTGGGAACTCCTCAGAAGAATCTGATTTGTGGTGAGGGGAGAGAGATAAAAGCTCATTTAGGAACGACATGAACATGCTGCGTAGGTAGCTGTTTATCAGTAAATATCTCCACTGAGATTAAGAAAAGCAGTAGCTTAATAAATTAAGTACTTCCTGGTATGGTTACTGTACTGGTAACTCCCCAAAAGAATCTGGATTGTGGTGAGGGAACAGAGAAAAAAGCTCATTTAGGACCTGCACTTACGAAGGGGGTAGGCAGCTGTATATCAGGGAGTAAACCTTCTGAGAATAAAAACAGCTGGAGCTTGTTAAGGTAATTACACAGGGGAAAGGATAATGTACTGGGAACTCCTCAGAAGAATCTGATTTGTGGTGAGGGGAGAGAGATAAAAGCTCATTTAGGAACGACATGAACATGCTGCTAGGTAGCTGTTTATCAGTAAATATCTCCACTGAGATTAAGAAAAGCAGTAGCTTAAAATTAAGTACTTCCTGGTATGGTTACTGTACTGGTAACTCCCCAAAAGAATCTGGATTGTGGTGAGGGAACAGAGAAAAAAGCTCATTTAGGACCTGCACTTACGAAGGGGGTAGGCAGCTGTATATCAGGGAGTAAACCTTCTGAGAATAAAAACAGCTGGAGCTTGTTAAGGTAATTACACAGGGGAAAGGATAATGTACTGGGAACTCCTCAGAAGAATCTGATTTGTGGTGAGGGGAGAGAGATAAAAGCTCATTTAGGAACGACATGAACATGCTGCGTAGGTAGCTGTTTATCAGTAAATATCTCCACTGAGATTAAGAAAAGCAGTAGCTTAATAAATTAAGTACTTCCTGGTATGGTTACTGTACTGGTAACTCCCCAAAAGAATCTGGATTGTGGTGAGGGAACAGAGAAAAAAGCTCATTTAGGACCTGCACTTACGAAGGGGGTAGGCAGCTGTATATCAGGGAGTAAACCTTCTGAGAATAAAAACAGCTGGAGCTTGTTAAGGTAATTACACAGGGGTAAGGATAATGTACTGGGAACTCCTCAGAAGAATCTGATTTGTGGTGAGGGGAGAGAGATAAAAGCTCATTTAGGAACGACATGAACATGCTGCGTAGGTAGCTGTTTATCAGTAAATATCTCCACTGAGATTAAGAAAAGCAGTAGCTTAATAAATTAAGTACTTCCTGGTATGGTTACTGTACTGGTAACTCCCCAAAAGAATCTGGATTGTGGTGAGGGAACAGAGAAAAAAGCTCATTTAGGACCTGCACTTACGAAGGGGGTAGGCAGCTGTATATCAGGGAGTAAACCTTCTGAGAATAAAAACAGCTGGAGCTTGTTAAGGTAATTACACAGGGGAAAGGATAATGTACTGGGAACTCCTCAGAAGAATCTGATTTGTGGTGAGGGGAGAGAGATAAAAGCTCATTTAGGAACGACATGAACATGCTGCGTAGGTAGCTGTTTATCAGTAAATATCTCCACTGAGATTAAGAAAAGCAGTAGCTTAATAAATTAAGTACTTCCTGGTATGGTTACTGTACTGGTAACTCCCCAAAAGAATCTGGATTGTGGTGAGGGAACAGAGAAAAAAGCTCATTTAGGACCTGCACTTACGAAGGGGGTAGGCAGCTGTATATCAGGGAGTAAACCTTCTGAGAATAAAAACAGCTGGAGCTTGTTAAGGTAATTACACAGGGGAAAGGATAATGTACTGGGAACTCCTCAGAAGAATCTGATTTGTGGTGAGGGGAGAGAGATAAAAGCTCATTTAGGAACGACATGAACATGCTGCGTAGGTAGCTATTTATCAGTAAATATCTCCACTGAGATTAAGAAAAGCAGTAGCTTAATAAATTAAATACTTCCTGGTATGGTTACTGTACTGTAACTCCCCAAAAGAATCTGGATTGTGGTGAGGAACAGAGAAAAAAGCTCATTTAGGACCTGCACTTACGAAGGGGGTAGGCAGCTGTATATCAGGGAGTAAACCTTCTGAGAATAAAAACAGCTGGAGCTTGTTAAGGTAATTACACAGGGGAAAGGATAATGTACTGGGAACTCCTCAGAAGAATCTGATTTGTGGTGAGGGGAGAGAGATAAAAGCTCATTTAGGAACGACATGAACATGCTGCATAGGTAGCTGTTTATCAGTAAATATCTCCACTGAGATTAAGAAAAGCAGTAGCTTAATAAATTAAGTACTTCCTGGTATGGTTACTGTACTGGTAACTCCCCAAAAGAATCTGGATTGTGGTGAGGGAACAGAGAAAAAAGCTCATTTAGGACCTGCACTTACGAAGGGGGTAGGCAGCTGTATATCAGGGATTAAACCTTCTGAGAATAAAAACAGCTGGAGCTTGTTAAGGTAATTACACAGGGGAAAGGATAATGTACTGGGAACTCCTCAGAAGAATCTGATTTGTGGTGAGGGGAGAGAGATAAAAGCTCATTTAGGAACGACATGAACATGCTGCGTAGGTAGCTGTTTATCAGTAAATATCTCCACTGAGATTAAGAAAAGCAGTAGCTTAATAAATTAAGTACTTCCTGGTATGGTTACTGTACTGGTAACTCCCCAAAAGAATCTGGATTGTGGTGAGGAACAGAGAAAAAAGCTCATTTAGGACCTGCACTTACGAAGGGGGTAGGCAGCTGTATATCAGGGAGTAAACCTTCTGAGAATAAAAACAGCTGGAGCTTGTTAAGGTAATTACACAGGGGAAAGGATAATGTACTGGGAACTCCTCAGAAGAATCTGATTTGTGGTGAGGGGAGAGAGATAAAAGCTCATTTAGGATCGACATGAACATGCTGCCTAGGTAGCTGTTTATCAGTAAATATCTCCACTGAGATTAAGAAAAGCAGTAGCTTAATAAATTAAGTACTTCCTGGTATGGTTACTGTACTGGTAACTCCCCAAAAGAATCTGGATTGTGGTGAGGGAACAGAGAAAAAAGCTCATTTAGGACCTGCACTTACGAAGGGGGTAGGCAGCTGTATATCAGGGAGTAAACCTTCTGAGAATAAAAACAGCTGGAGCTTGTTAAGGTAATTACACAGGGGAAAGGATAATGTACTGGGAACTCCTCAGAAGAATCTGATTTGTGGTGAGGGGAGAGAGATAAAAGCTCATTTAGGAACGACATGAACATGCTGCGTAGGTAGCTGTTTATCAGTAAATATCTCCACTGAGATTAAGAAAAGCAGTAGCTTAATAAATAAGTACTTCCTGGTATGGTTACTGTACTGGTAACTCCCCAAAAGAATCTGGATTGTGGTGAGGGAACAGAGAAAAAAGCTCATTTAGGACCTGCACTTACGAAGGGGGTAGGCAGCTGTATATCAGGGAGTAAACCTTCTGAGAATAAAAACAGCTGGAGCATGTTAAGGTAATTACACAGGGGTAAGGATAATGTACTGGGACCTCCTCAGAAGAATCTGATTTGTGGTGAGGGGAGAGAGATAAAAGCTCATTTAGGAACGACATGAACATGGTGCGTAGGTAGCTGTTTATCAGTAAATATCTCCACTGAGATTAAGAAAAGCAGTAGCTTAATAAATTAAGTACTTCCTGGTATGGTTACTGTACTGGTAACTCCCCAAAAGAATCTGGATTGTGGTGAGGGAACAGAGAAAAAAGCTCCATTTAGGACCTGCACTTACGAAGGGGGTAGGCAGCTGTATATCAGGGAGTAAACCTTCTGAGAATAAAAACAGCTGGAGCTTGTTAAGTTAATTACACAGGGGAAAGGATAATGTACTGGGACCTCCTCAGAAGAATCTGATTTGTGGTGAGGGGAGAGAGATAAAAGCTCATTTAGGAACGACATGAACATGGTGCGTAGGTAGCTGTTTATCAGTAAATATCTCCACTGAGATTAAGAAAAGCAGTAGCTTAATAAATTAAGTACTTCCTGGTATGGTTACTGTACTGGTAACTCCCCAAAAGAATCTGGATTGTGGTGAGGGAACAGAGAAAAAAGCTCATTTAGGACCTGCACTTACGAAGGGGGTAGGCAGCTGTATATCAGGGAGTAAACCTTCTGAGAATAAAAACAGCTGGAGCTTGTTAAGGTAATTACACAGGGGAAAGGATAATGTACTGGGAACTCCTCAGAAGAATCTGATTTGTGGTGAGGGGATAGAGATAAAAGCTCATTTAGGAACGACATGTACAGGCTGCGTAGGTAGCTATTTATCAGTAAATATCTCCACTGAGATTAAGAAAAGAATTAGCTTAATAAATTAAATACTTCCTGGTATGGTTACTGTACTGTTAACTCCCCAAAAGAATCTGGATTGTGGTGAGAGAACAGAGAAAAGTGCTCATTTAGGAACTGCACTTACGAAGGGGGTAGGCAGCTGTATATCAGGGAGTAAACCTTCTGAGAATAAAAACAGCTGGAGCTTGTTAAGGTAATTACACAGGGGAAAGGATAATGTACTGGGAACTTCTCAGAAGAATCTGAATTGTTGTGAGGGGAGAGAGATAAAAGCTCATTTAGGAACGACATGAACATGCTGCATAGGTAGCTGTTTATCAGTAAATATCTCCACTGAGATTAAGAAAAGCAGTAGCTTAATAAATTAAGTACTTCCTGGTATGGTTACTGTACTGGTAACTCCCAAAAAGAATCTGGATTGTGGTGAGGGAACAGAGAAAAAAGCTCCATTTAGGACCTGCACTTACGAAGGGGGTAGGCAGCTGTATATCAGGGATTAAACCTTCTGAGAATAAAAACAGCTGGAGCTTGTTAAGGTAATTACACAGGGGAAAGGATAATGTACTGGGAACTCCTCAGAAGAATCTGATTTGTGATGAGGGGAGAGAGATAAAAGCTCATTTAGGAACGACATGAACATGCTGCGTATGTAGCTGTTTATCAGTAAATATCTACACTGAGATTAAGAAAAGCAGTAGCTTAAAAATTAAGTACTTCCTGGTATGGTTACTGTACTGGTAACTCCCCAAAAGAATCTAGATTGTGGTGAGGCAACAGAGAAATCATCTCATTTAGGACCTGCACTTACGAAGGGGGTAGGCAGCTGTATATCAGGGAGTATTCCTTCTGAGAATAAAAACAGCTGGAGCTTGTTAAGGTAATTACACAGGGGAAAGGATAATGTACTGGGAACTCCTCAGAAGAATCTGATTTGTGTTGAGGGGAGAGAGATAAAATCTCATTTAGGATCGACATGAACATGCTGCCTACATAGCTGTTTATCAGTAAATATCTCCACTGAGATTAAGAAAAGCAGTAGCTTAACAAATTAAGTACTTCCTGCTATGGATACTGTACTGGTAACTCCCCAAAAGAATCTGGATTGTGGTGAGGGAACAGAGAAAAAAGCTCATTTAGGACCTGCACTTACGAAGGGGGTAGGCAGCTGTATATCAGGGAGTAAACCTTCTGAGAATAAAAAAGCTGGAGCTTGTTAAGGTAATTACACAGGGGAAAGGATAATGTACTGGGAACTCCTCAGAAGAACCTGATTTGTGGTGAGGGGAGAGAGATAAAAGCTCATTTAGGAACGACATGAACATGCTGCGTAGGTAGCTGTTTATCAGTAAATATCTCCACTGAGATTAAGAAAAGCAGTAGCTTAATAAAATAAGTACTTCCTGGTATGGTTACTGTACTGGTAACTCCCCAAAAGAATCTGGATTGTGGTGAGGGAACAGAGAAAAAAGCTCATTTAGGACCTGCACTTACGAAGGGGGTAGGCAGCTGTATATCAGGGAGTAAACCTTCGGAGAATAAAAACAGCTGGAGCATGTTAAGGTAATTACACAGGGGTAAGGATAATGTACTGGGACCTCCTCAGAAGAATCTGATTTGTGGTGAGGGGAGAGAGATAAAAGCTCATTTACGAACGACATGAACATGGTGCGTAGGTAGCTGTTTATCAGTAAATATCTCCACTGAGATTAAGAAAAGCAGTAGCTTAATAAATTAAGTACTTCCTTGTATGGTTACTGTACTGGTAACTCCCCAAAAGAATCTGGATTGTGGTGAGGGAACAGAGAAAAAAGCTCCTTTAGGACCTGCACTTACGAAGGGGGTAGGCAGCTGTATATCAGGGAGTAAACCTTCTGAGAATAAAAACAGCTGGAGCATGTTAAGTTAATTACACAGGGGAAAGGATAATGTACTGGGACCTCCTCAGAAGAATCTGATTTGTGGTGAGGGGAGAGAGATAAAAGCTCATTTAGGAACGACATGAACATGGTGCGTAGGTAGCTGTTTATCAGTAAATATCTCCACTGAGATTAAGAAAAGCAGTAGCTTAATAAATTAAGTACTTCCTGGTATGGTTACTGTACTGGTAACTCCCCAAAAGAATCTGGATTGTGGTGAGGGAACAGAGAAAAAAGCTCATTTAGGACCTGCACTTACGAAGGGGGTAGGCAGCTGTATATCAGGGAGTAAACCTTCTGAGAATAAAAACAGCTGGAGCTTGTTAAGGTAATTACACAGGGGAAAGGATAATGTACTGGGAACTCCTCAGAAGAATCTGATTTGTGGTGAGGGGATAGAGATAAAAGCTCATTTAGGAACGACATGTACAGGCTGCGTAGGTAGCTATTTATCAGTAAATATCTCCACTGAGATTAAGAAAAGAATTAGCTTAATAAATTAAATACTTCCTGGTATGGTTACTGTACTGTTAACTCCCCAAAAGAATCTGGATTGTGGTGAGAGAACAGAGAAAAGTGCTCATTTAGGAACTGCACTTACGAAGGGGGTAGGCAGCTGTATATCAGGGAGTAAACCTTCTGAGAATAAAAACAGCTGGAGCTTGTTAAGGTAATTACACAGGGGAAAGGATAATGTACTGGGAACTTCTCAGAAGAATCTGAATTGTTGTGAGGGGAGAGAGATAAAAGCTCATTTAGGAACGACATGAACATGCTGCATAGGTAGCTGTTTATCAGTAAATATCTCCACTGAGATTAAGAAAAGCAGTAGCTTAATAAATTAAGTACTTCCTGGTATGGTTACTGTACTGGTAACTCCCAAAAAGAATCTGGATTGTGGTGAGGGAACAGAGAAAAAAGCTCCTTTAGGACCTGCACTTACGAAGGGGGTAGGCAGCTGTATATCAGGGATTAAACCTTCTGAGAATAAAAACAGCTGGAGCTTGTTAAGGTAATTACACAGGGGAAAGGATAATGTACTGGGAACTCCTCAGAAGAATCTGATTTGTGATGAGGGGAGAGAGATAAAAGCTCATTTAGGAACGACATGAACATGCTGCGTATGTAGCTGTTTATCAGTAAATATCTACACTGAGATTAAGAAAAGCAGTAGCTTAAAAAATTAAGTACTTCCTGGTATGGTTACTGTACTGGTAACTCCCCAAAAGAATCTAGATTGTGGTGAGGCAACAGAGAAATCATCTCATTTAGGACCTGCACTTACGAAGGGGGTAGGCAGCTGTATATCAGGGAGTATTCCTTCTGAGAATAAAAACAGCTGGAGCTTGTTAAGGTAATTACACAGGGGAAAGGATAATGTACTGGGAACTCCTCAGAAGAATCTGATTTGTGTTGAGGGGAGAGAGATAAAATCTCATTTAGGATCGACATGAACATGCTGCCTACATAGCTGTTTATCAGTAAATATCTCCACTGAGATTAAGAAAAGCAGTAGCTTAACAAATTAAGTACTTCCTGCTATGGATACTGTACTGGTAACTCCCCAAAAGAATCTGGATTGTGGTGAGGGAACAGAGAAAAAAGCTCATTTAGGACCTGCACTTACGAAGGGGGTAGGCAGCTGTATATCAGGGAGTAAACCTTCTGAGAATAAAAAAAGCTGGAGCTTGTTAAGGTAATTACACAGGGGAAAGGATAATGTACTGGGAACTCCTCAGAAGAACCTGATTTGTGGTGAGGGGAGAGAGATAAAAGCTCATTTAGGAACGACATGAACATGCTGCGTAGGTAGCTGTTTATCAGTAAATATCTCCACTGAGATTAAGAAAAGCAGTAGCTTAATAAATTAAGTACTTCCTGGTATGGTTACTGTACTGGTAACTCCCCAAAAGAATCTGGATTGTGGTGAGGGAACAGAGAAAAAAGCTCATTTAGGACCTGCACTTACGAAGGGGGTAGGCAGCTGTATATCAGGGAGTAAACCTTCGGAGAATAAAAACAGCTGGAGCATGTTAAGGTAATTACACAGGGGTAAGGATAATGTACTGGGACCTCCTCAGAAGAATCTGATTTGTGGTGAGGGGAGAGAGATAAAAGCTCATTTAGGAACGACATGAACATGGTGCGTAGGTAGCTGTTTATCAGTAAATATCTCCACTGAGATTAAGAAAAGCAGTAGCTTAATAAATTAAGTACTTCCTGGTATGGTTACTGTACTGGTAACTCCCCAAAAGAATCTGGATTGTGGTGAGGGAACAGAGAAAAAAGCTCCATTTAGGACCTGCACTTACGAAGGGGGTAGGCAGCTGTATATCAGGGAGTAAACCTTCTGAGAATAAAAACAGCTGGAGCTTGTTAAGTTAATTACACAGGGGAAAGGATAATGTACTGGGAACTCCTCAGAAGAATCTGATTTGTGGTGAGGGGAGAGAGATAAAAGCTCATTTAGGAACGACATGAACATGGTGCGTAGGTAGCTGTTTATCAGTAAATATCTCCACTGAGATTAAGAAAAGCAGTAGCTTAATAAATTAAGTACTTCCTGGTATGGTTACTGTACTGGTAACTCCCCAAAAGAATCTGGATTGTGGTGAGGGAACAGAGAAAAAAGCTCATTTAGGACCTGCACTTACGAAGGGGGTAGGCAGCTGTATATCAGGGAGTAAACCTTCTGAGAATAAAAACAGCTGGAGCTTGTTAAGGTAATTACACAGGGGAAAGGATAATGTACTGGGAACTCCTCAGAAGAATCTGATTTGTGGTGAGGGGATAGAGATAAAAGCTCATTTAGGAACGACATGTACAGGCTGCGTAGGTAGCTATTTATCAGTAAATATCTCCACTGAGATTAAGAAAAGCATTAGCTTAATAAATTAAATACTTCCTGGTATGGTTACTGTACTGTTAACTCCCCAAAAGAATCTGGATTGTGGTGAGAGAACAGAGAAAAGTGCTCATTTAGGAACTGCACTTACGAAGGGGGTAGGCAGCTGTATATCAGGGAGTAAACCTTCTGAGAATAAAAACAGCTGGAGCTTGTTAAGGTAATTACACAGGGGAAAGGATAATGTACTGGGAACTCCTCAGAAGAATCTGAATTGTGGTGAGGGGAGAGAGATAAAAGCTCATTTAGGAACGACATGAACATGCTGCATAGGTAGCTGTTTATCAGTAAATATCTCCACTGAGATTAAGAAAAGCAGTAGCTTAATAAATTAAGTACTTCCTGGTATGGTTACTGTACTGGTAACTCCCAAAAGAATCTGGATTGTGGTGAGGGAACAGAGAAAAAAGCTCATTTAGGACCTGCACTTACGAAGGGGGTAGGCAGCTGTATATCAGGGATTAAACCTTCTGAGAATAAAAACAGCTGGAGCTTGTTAAGGTAATTACACAGGGGAAAGGATAATGTACTGGGAACTCCTCAGAAGAATCTGATTTGTGGTGAGGGGAGAGAGATAAAAGCTCATTTAGGAACGACATGAACATGCTGCGTATGTAGCTGTTTATCAGTAAATATCTCCACTGAGATTAAGAAAAGCAGTAGCTTAAAAATTAAGTACTTCCTGGTATGGTTACTGTACTGGTAACTCCCCAAAAGAATCTAGATTGTGGTGAGGCAACAGAGAAATCATCTCATTTAGGACCTGCACTTACGAAGGGGGTAGGCAGCTGTATATCAGGGAGTATTCCTTCTGAGAATAAAAACAGCTGGAGCTTGTTAAGGTAATTACACAGGGGAAAGGATAATGTACTGGGAACTCCTCAGAAGAATCTGATTTGTGGTGAGGGGAGAGAGATAAAAGCTCATTTAGGAACGACATGAACATGCTGCCTACATAGCTGTTTATCAGTAAATATCTCCACTGAGATTAAGAAAAGCAGTAGCTTAACAAATTAAGTACTTCCTGGCTATGGATACTGTACTGGTAACTCCCCAAAAGAATCTGGATTGTGGTGAGGGAACAGAGAAAAAAGCTCATTTAGGACCTGCACTTACGAAGGGGGTAGGCAGCTGTATATCAGGGAGTAAACCTTCTGAGAATAAAAAAGCTGGAGCTTGTTAAGGTAATTACACAGGGGAAAGGATAATGTACTGGGAACTCCTCAGAAGAATCTGATTTGTGGTGAGGGGAGAGAGATAAAAGCTCATTTAGGAACGACATGAACATGCTGCGTAGGTAGCTGTTTATCAGTAAATATCTCCACTGAGATTAAGAAAAGCAGTAGCTTAATAAATTAAGTACTTCCTGGTATGGTTACTGTACTGGTAACTCCCCAAAAGAATCTGGATTGTGGTGAGGGAACAGAGAAAAAAGCTCATTTAGGACCTGCACTTACGAAGGGGGTAGGCAGCTGTATATCAGGGAGTAAACCTTCTGAGAATAAAAACAGCTGGAGCATGTTAAGGTAATTACACAGGGGAAAGGATAATGTACTGGGACCTCCTCAGAAGAATCTGATTTGTGGTGAGGGGAGAGAGATAAAAGCTCATTTAGGAACGACATGAACATGGTGCGTAGGTAGCTGTTTATCAGTAAATATCTCCACTGAGATTAAGAAAAGCAGTAGCTTAATAAATTAAGTACTTCCTGGTATGGTTACTGTACTGGTAACTCCCCAAAAGAATCTGGATTGTGGTGAGGGAACAGAGAAAAAAGCTCATTTAGGACCTGCACTTACGAAGGGGGTAGGCAGCTGTATATCAGGGAGTAAACCTTCTGAGAATAAAAACAGCTGGAGCTTGTTAAGGTAATTACACAGGGGAAAGGATAATGTACTGGGAACTCCTCAGAAGAATCTGATTTGTGGTGAGGGGAGAGAGATAAAAGCTCATTTAGGAACGACATGAACATGCTGCGTAGGTAGCTGTTTATCAGTAAATATCTCCACTGAGATTAAGAAAAGCAGTAGCTTAATAAATTAAGTACTTCCTGGTATGGTTACTGTACTGGTAACTCCCCAAAAGAATCTGGATTGTGGTGAGGGAACAGAGAAAAAAGCTCATTTAGGACCTGCACTTACGAAGGGGGTAGGCAGCTGTATATCAGGGAGTAAACCTTCTGAGAATAAAAACAGCTGGAGCTTGTTAAGGTAATTACACAGGGGAAAGGATAATGTACTGGGAACTCCTCAGAAGAATCTGATTTGTGGTGAGGGGAGAGAGATAAAAGCTCATTTAGGAACGACATGTACAGGCTGCGTAGGTAGCTGTTTATCAGTAAATATCTCCACTGAGATTAAGAAAAGCAGTAGCTTAATAAATTAAATACTTCCTGGTATGGTTACTGTACTGTTAACTCCCCAAAAGAATCTGGATTGTGGTGAGAGAACAGAGAAAAGTGCTCATTTAGGAACTGCACTTACGAAGGGGGTAGGCAGCTGTATATCAGGGAGTAAACCTTCTGAGAATAAAAACAGCTGGAGCTTGTTAAGGTAATTACACAGGGGAAAGGATAATGTACTGGGAACTCCTCAGAAGAATCTGATTGTGGTGAGGGGAGAGAGATAAAAGCTCATTTAGGAACGACATGAACATGCTGCATAGGTAGCTGTTTATCAGTAAATATCTCCACTGAGATTAAGAAAAGCAGTAGCTTAATAAATTAAGTACTTCCTGGTATGGTTACTGTACTGGTAACTCCCAAAAGAATCTGGATTGTGGTGAGGGAACAGAGAAAAAAGCTCATTTAGGACCTGCACTTACGAAGGGGGTAGGCAGCTGTATATCAGGGAGTAAACCTTCTGAGAATAAAAACAGCTGGAGCTTGTTAAGGTAATTACACAGGGGAAAGGATAATGTACTGGGAACTCCTCAGAAGAATCTGATTTGTGGTGAGGGGAGAGAGATAAAAGCTCATTTAGGAACGACATGAACATGCTGCGTAGGTAGCTGTTTATCAGTAAATATCTCCACTGAGATTAAGAAAAGCAGTAGCTTAATAAATTAAGTACTTCCTGGTATGGTTACTGTACTGGTAACTCCCCAAAAGAATCTGATTGTGGTGAGGGAACAGAGAAAAAAGCTCATTTAGGACCTGCACTTACGAAGGGGGTAGGCAGCTGTATATCAGGGAGTATTCCTTCTGAGAATAAAAACAGCTGGAGCTTGTTAAGGTAATTACACAGGGGAAAGGATAATGTACTGGGAACTCCTCAGAAGAATCTGATTTGTGGTGAGGGGAGAGAGATAAAAGCTCATTTAGGAACGACATGAACATGCTGCGTAGGTAGCTGTTTATCAGTAAATATCTCCACTGAGATTAAGAAAAGCAGTAGCTTAATAAATTAAGTACTTCCTGGTATGGATACTGTACTGGTAACTCCCCAAAAGAATCTGGATTGTGGTGAGGGAACAGAGAAAAAAGCTCATTTAGGACCTGCACTTACGAAGGGGGTAGGCAGCTGTATATCAGGGAGTAAACCTTCTGAGAATAAAAAAGCTGGAGCTTGTTAAGGTAATTACACAGGGGAAAGGATAATGTACTGGGAACTCCTCAGAAGAATCTGATTTGTGGTGAGGGGAGAGAGATAAAAGCTCATTTAGGAACGACATGAACATGCTGCGTAGGTAGCTGTTTATCAGTAAATATCTCCACTGAGATTAAGAAAAGCAGTAGCTTAATAAATTAAGTACTTCCTGGTATGGTTACTGTACTGGTAACTCCCCAAAAGAATCTGGATTGTGGTGAGGGAACAGAGAAAAAAGCTCATTTAGGACCTGCACTTACGAAGGGGGTAGGCAGCTGTATATCAGGGAGTAAACCTTCTGAGAATAAAAACAGCTGGAGCTTGTTAAGGTAATTACACAGGGGAAAGGATAATGTACTGGGAACTCCTCAGAAGAATCTGATTTGTGGTGAGGGGAGAGAGATAAAAGCTCATTTAGGAACGACATGAACATGCTGCGTAGGTAGCTGTTTATCAGTAAATATCTCCACTGAGATTAAGAAAAGCAGTAGCTTAATAAATTAAGTACTTCCTGGTATGGTTACTGTACTGGTAACTCCCCAAAAGAATCTGGATTGTGGTGAGGGAACAGAGAAAAAAGCTCATTTAGGACCTGCACTTACGAAGGGGGTAGGCAGCTGTATATCAGGGAGTAAACCTTCTGAGAATAAAAACAGCTGGAGCATGTTAAGTAATTACACAGGGGAAAGGATAATGTACTGGGAACTCCTCAGAAGAATCTGATTTGTGGTGAGGGAGAGAGATAAAAGCTCATTTAGGAACGACATGAACATGCTGCGTAGGTAGCTGTTTATCAGTAAATATCTCCACTGAGATTAAGAAAAGCAGTAGCTTAATAAATTAAGTACTTCCTGGTATGGTTACTGTACTGGTAACTCCCCAAAAGAATCTGGATTGTGGTGAGGGAACAGAGAAAAAAGCTCATTTAGGACCTGCACTTACGAAGGGGGTAGGCAGCTGTATATCAGGGAGTAAACCTTCTGAGAATAAAAACAGCTGGAGCTTGTTAAGGTAATTACACAGGGGAAAGGATAATGTACTGGGAACTCCTCAGAAGAATCTGATTTGTGGTGAGGGGAGAGAGATAAAAGCTCATTTAGGAACGACATGAACATGCTGCGTAGGTAGCTGTTTATCAGTAAATATCTCCACTGAGATTAAGAAAAGCAGTAGCTTAATAAATTAAGTACTTCCTGGTATGGTTACTGTACTGGTAACTCCCCAAAAGAATCTGGATTGTGGTGAGGGAACAGAGAAAAAAGCTCATTTAGGACTGCACTTACGAAGGGGGTAGGCAGCTGTATATCAGGGAGTAAACCTTCTGAGAATAAAAACAGCTGGAGCTTGTTAAGGTAATTACACAGGGGAAAGGATAATGTACTGGGAACTCCTCAGAAGAATCTGATTGTGGTGAGGGGAGAGAGATAAAAGCTCATTTAGGAACGACATGAACATGCTGCGTAGGTAGCTGTTTATCAGTAAATATCTCCACTGAGATTAAGAAAAGCAGTAGCTTAATAAATTAAGTACTTCCTGGTATGGTTACTGTACTGGTAACTCCCAAAAGAATCTGGATTGTGGTGAGGGAACAGAGAAAAAAGCTCATTTAGGACCTGCACTTACGAAGGGGGTAGGCAGCTGTATATCAGGGAGTAAACCTTCTGAGAATAAAAACAGCTGGAGCTTGTTAAGGTAATTACACAGGGGAAAGGATAATGTACTGGGAACTCCTCAGAAGAATCTGATTTGTGGTGAGGGGAGAGAGATAAAAGCTCATTTAGGAACGACATGAACATGCTGCGTAGGTAGCTGTTTATCAGTAAATATCTCCACTGAGATTAAGAAAAGCAGTAGCTTAATAAATTAAGTACTTCCTGGTATGGTTACTGTACTGGTAACTCCCCAAAAGAATCTGGATTGTGGTGAGGGAACAGAGAAAAAAGCTCATTTAGGACCTGCACTTACGAAGGGGGTAGGCAGCTGTATATCAGGGAGTAAACCTTCTGAGAATAAAAACAGCTGGAGCTTGTTAAGGTAATTACACAGGGGAAAGGATAATGTACTGGGAACTCCTCAGAAGAATCTGATTTGTGGTGAGGGGAGAGAGATAAAAGCTCATTTAGGACGACATGAACATGCTGCGTAGGTAGCTGTTTATCAGTAAATATCTCCACTGAGATTAAGAAAAGCAGTAGCTTAATAAATTAAGTACTTCCTGGTATGGATACTGTACTGGTAACTCCCCAAAAGAATCTGGATTGTGGTGAGGGAACAGAGAAAAAAGCTCATTTAGGAACTGCACTTACGAAGGGGGTAGGCAGCTGTATATCAGGGAGTAAACCTTCTGAGAATAAAAAAGCAGCTGGAGCTTGTTAAGGTAATTACACAGGGGAAAGGATAATGTACTGGGAACTCCTCAGAAGAATCTGATTGTGGTGAGGGAGAGAGATAAAAGCTCATTTAGGAACGACATGAACATGCTGCTAGGTAGCTGTTTATCAGTAAATATCTCCACTGAGATTAAGAAAAGCAGTAGCTTAATAAATTAAGTACTTCCTGGTATGGTTACTGTACTGGTAACTCCCAAAAGAATCTGGATTGTGGTGAGGGAACAGAGAAAAAAGCTCATTTAGGACCTGCACTTACGAAGGGGGTAGGCAGCTGTATATCAGGGATAAACCTTCTGAGAATAAAAACAGCTGGAGCTTGTTAAGGTAATTACACAGGGGAAAGGATAATGTACTGGGAACTCCTCAGAAGAATCTGATTTGTGGTGAGGGGAGAGAGATAAAAGCTCATTTAGGAACGACATACATGCTGCGTAGGTAGCTGTTTATCAGTAAATATCTCCACTGAGATTAAGAAAAGCAGTAGCTTAAAAATTAAGTACTTCCTGGTATGGTTACTGTACTGGTAACTCCCCAAAGAATCTGATTGTGGTGAGGGAACAGAGAAAAAAGCTCATTTAGGACCTGCACTTACGAAGGGGGTAGGCAGCTGTATATCAGGGAGTATCTCCTTCTGAGAATAAAAACAGCTGGAGCTTGTTAAGTAATTACACAGGGGAAAGGATAATGTACTGGGAACTCCTCAGAAGAATCTGATTTGTGGTGAGGGAGAGAGATAAAAGCTCATTTAGGAACGACATGAACATGCTGCGTAGGTAGCTGTTTATCAGTAAATATCTCCACTGAGATTAAGAAAAGCAGTAGCTTAATAAATTAAGTACTTCCTGGTATGGTTACTGTACTGGTAACTCCCCAAAAGAATCTGGATTGTGGTGAGGGAACAGAGAAAAAAGCTCATTTAGGACCTGCACTTACGAAGGGGGTAGGCAGCTGTATATCAGGGAGTAAACCTTCTGAGAATAAAAACAGCTGGAGCTTGTTAAGGTAATTACACAGGGGAAAGGATAATGTACTGGGAACTCCTCAGAAGAATCTGATTTGTGGTGAGGGGAGAGAGATAAAAGCTCATTTAGGAACGACATGAACATGCTGCGTAGGTAGCTGTTTATCAGTAAATATCTCCACTGAGATTAAGAAAAGCAGTAGCTTAATAAATTAAGTACTTCCTGGTATGGTTACTGTACTGGTAACTCCCCAAAAGAATCTGGATTGTGGTGAGGGAACAGAGAAAAAAGCTCATTTAGGACCTGCACTTACGAAGGGGGTAGGCAGCTGTATATCAGGGAGTAAACCTTCTGAGAATAAAAACAGCTGGAGCTTGTTAAGGTAATTACACAGGGGAAAGGATAATGTACTGGGAACTCCTCAGAAGAATCTGATTTGTGGTGAGGGGAGAGAGATAAAAGCTCATTTAGGAACGACATGAACATGCTGCGTAGGTAGCTGTTTATCAGTAAATATCTCCACTGAGATTAAGAAAAGCAGTAGCTTAATAAATTAAGTACTTCCTGGTATGGTTACTGTACTGGTAACTCCCCAAAAGAATCTGGATTGTGGTGAGGGAACAGAGAAAAAAGCTCATTTAGGACCTGCACTTACGAAGGGGGTAGGCAGCTGTATATCAGGGAGTAAACCTTCTGAGAATAAAAACAGCTGGAGCTTGTTAAGGTAATTACACAGGGGAAAGGATAATGTACTGGGAACTCCTCAGAAGAATCTGATTTGTGGTGAGGGGAGAGAGATAAAAGCTCATTTAGGAACGACATGAACATGCTGCGTAGGTAGCTGTTTATCAGTAAATATCTCCACTGAGATTAAGAAAAGCAGTAGCTTAATAAATTAAGTACTTCCTGGTATGGTTACTGTACTGGTAACTCCCCAAAAGAATCTGGATTGTGGTGAGGGAACAGAGAAAAAAGCTCATTTAGGACCTGCACTTACGAAGGGGGTAGGCAGCTGTATATCAGGGAGTAAACCTTCTGAGAATAAAAACAGCTGGAGCTTGTTAAGGTAATTACACAGGGGAAAGGATAATGTACTGGGAACTCCTCAGAAGAATCTGATTTGTGGTGAGGGGAGAGATAAAAGCTCATTTAGGAACGACATGAACATGCTGCGTAGGTAGCTGTTTATCAGTAAATATCTCCACTGAGATTAAGAAAAGCAGTAGCTTAATAAATTAAGTACTTCCTGGTATGGATACTGTACTGGTAACTCCCCAAAAGAATCTGGATTGTGGTGAGGGAACAGAGAAAAAAGCTCATTTAGGAACTGCACTTACGAAGGGGGTAGGCAGCTGTATATCAGGGAGTAAACCTTCTGAGAATAAAAACAGCTGGAGCTAATGTTAAGGTAATTACACAGGGGAAAGGATAATGTACTGGAACTCCTCAGAAGAATCTGATTGTGGTGAGGGAGAGAGATAAAAGCTCATTTAGGAACGACATGAACATGGTAGGTAGCTGTTTATCAGTAAAATCTCCACTGAGATTAAAAAAGCAGTAGCTTAATAAATTAAGTACTTCCTGGTATGGTTACTGTACTGGTAACTCCCAAAAGAATCTGGATTGTGGTGAGGGAACAGAGAAAAAGCTCATTTAGGAACGACATGAACTGCTGTAGGTAGCTGTATATCAGTAAAATCTCCACTGAGAATAAAAAGCAGTAGCTTAATAAATTAAGTATTCCTGGAAAGGATAATGTACTGGAACTCCTCAGAAGAATCTGATTGTGGTGAGGGGAGAGAGAAAAAGCTCATTTAGGAACGACATGAACATGGGTAGGCAGCTGTATATCAGGGAGTAAATTCTGAGATAAAAACAGCTGGAGCTTAAGGAAATTACACTGGTATGGATAATGTACTGGTAACTCCTCAGAAGAATCTGATTGTGGTGAGGGGAGAGAGATAAAAGCTCATTTAGGAACGACATGAACATGCTGTAGGTAGCTGTTTATCAGTAAATATTCCACTGAGATTAAGAAAAGCAGTAGCTTAATAAATTAAGTACTTCCTGGAAAGGATACTGTACTGGTAACTCCCCAAAGAATCTGGATTGTGGTGAGGGAACAGAGAAAAAAGCTCATTTAGGAATGACATGAACATGCTGCTAGGTAGCTGTTTATCAGTAAATATCTCCACTGAGATTAAGAAAAGCAGTAGCTTAATAAATTAAGTACTTCCTGGTATGGTTACTGTACTGGTAACTCCCCAAAAGAATCTGGATTGTGGTGAGGGAACAGAGAAAAAAGCTCATTTAGGACCTGCACTTACGAAGGGGGTAGGCAGCTGTATATCAGGGAGTAAACCTTCTGAGAATAAAAACAGCTGGAGCTTGTTAAGGTAATTACACAGGGGAAAGGATAATGTACTGGGAACTCCTCAGAAGAATCTGATTTGTGGTGAGGGGAGAGAGATAAAAGCTCATTTAGGAACGACATGAACATGCTGCGTAGGTAGCTGTTTATCAGTAAATATCTCCACTGAGATTAAGAAAAGCAGTAGCTTAATAAATTAAGTACTTCCTGGTATGGTTACTGTACTGGTAACTCCCCAAAAGAATCTGGATTGTGGTGAGGGAACAGAGAAAAAAGCTCATTTAGGACCTGCACTTACAAGGGGGTAGGCAGG
>NW_025960398.1:0-25378 GCF_023159225.1 Perognathus longimembris pacificus
CTTCCTTCCTTCTTTGCCAGTCCTGGACTCAGGTCCCGAGTAGTGTCCCTGGCTTTAGTTTTTGTTCAAGGCTAGCACACTAGCACTTAATCCACTGCTCCACTTCTTTCTTTTTCTATATATGTGGTGCTGAGGAATTGAACCAAGGGCTTCATGTATACAAGGCCAACACTCTACCAGTAGGCTACATTCCCAGCTCTTCTCCTTTCTTTTCAAGGCTAGTCCTCTGTCACTTTGAGACACAGTGGCACTTCCAGGTTTTTGTTTTAGTAGTTAATTGGAGATGAGACTCTTTAAGAGACATTCTTGTCCTCAGTGGCATTAAACCACGATCCTCAAAGCTCAGTCTCCTGAGTAGCTAGGATGACAGACAGGCATGAGCCACCAGCACCCTGCACATTGGGACACTTCTAAAATGTAGATCTTATGCTTAAATACCTCTTCTCCACTGCTTTATGGAAGGAGCCCCACTTGAGTCCATCCTCTTTTTAATTTTCTCAATGCTTATAGCATTCTACAGACTTGTTCTCTTCCTGCTTTTCTGTCTCTGTGTCTTCTTCCTGGAATCTTCCCCATTCGTGTATGCATGTCAAATGGCTACCCATCCTTAATGACCTACTCAGATGTCAAGTTGAAATGATAAGTCTTCTCTCAAATCTTCTAGGTAGATCAGAAGCTGTGCTAGTACTGGTTATATTGCTCTCCCTAATAATGCCACATAATTCACATCCGGTTTTTTTTCTGAGCTGGGCTGTCTCCATAGTGTCTTCCTCTATAGCACATTTGTATCAGAGTTCTATGGAGAGTTGGGAAACAGATCTCAATGAACTAGTGTTCGAATAGGAGGTGATTTGGTTCATCCTAGCTGATATCTCTATTGTCTGTAGCTATTAGATAATGGGGTTGGGTTCAAGGACTTCCAAATGTCATTCTTGCCTTCAAATTTGGCCTTGTAAAACAATTTATTTTAATAATAGGACATGGAAAGTTTACATGTTGTTCTATTTTGTTAAATAGAGGTACTGTGATTCTTTTTTTTTAAACTCTAAGTCTTTGTACAAAGGAGTTGTATTCACCATATCAGTTGAGTACAATTCATCCCCTTCCTTCATTCTCCCCATCTCTCCTAACCCATGGCTTGCCTCAGTTTTCTTAACCTTAAAAGATATGTACAAAGTACACCACGTGTGGGTAGAGAATGTTACAGTTTAAACAATACTGAAACATATTGCATCTGTGAATAAAGTTGGCAAAACAAAACTCCGTGAAAGCTATTGAATAATAGGGGTTGAGAGGGCAGAGAATGTGAGACTAAAGGAAGGGTTAATTTAACACAATTTATCATCAATTGTAAGATCTCTTTTAAAAGGTGCTAAATTGAAGAGTTCTTTTTGTGCAAGTAGTATTTGCAGTAAAAACGTTGTTAGAATTTTGAGATGATTTTTCCCCTTTTTTTGTATTAAATTTAGTACAAATATTGTAAAAGTTAAATAATTTTTCCCCAGACTCTCAATGTTCCATCTTATAATATGAAATAGAAAGGAAATCAGCATGCAGAATAACTATGGTGCCCAGTGTTGAAAACATTACATATATAAAAAGTGTACTCCCTGGAAAGACACTAGTCAAATTTCCCTTCTAACAAATTTGAGGATATATCATGTAACAGTAATATTTAATATAATTAATTGCGGAGTTTTAGTAAATGTTGGCCTCCAGTGAGAAAATCCCAGATGGTAGGTGGGATTTTCACATTACGGTGAGTACAGTGTTGAAGTTGACATATTTGGTCTCCTGGGTATCCTTTATCACTAACTGCAAGAACTCCACTCACCTAATTTTATTTAGCAAGGGAAAAACTATTCTCTTGAATAGACACTTAGGTCAGAGAAAATAAGGTCAAAAGAAGTAGTTTCAGTTAGGTTAAGTAGAATTTGGTACGCTCAGCATTTTCTCTTCCAATTTTTTTCTAGCAGCCAGTATTATTTTCATTGACCTTCATTAAATTTTTACATGTCAGCACTGCTTATCCCTGTTCTTAAAGATTTTTGCATTTAAATAGTTTGGAGTAGACAACGGTAACATAAATAGTGCCATAATCATAAAGTGTGTAAAAAAGTATGCTGGTTATTTTTCCCCCCACTGAGGTGTCATTGGTGTCCCCCATTGAAAGGACTCAGTTGGAGGATCAGAATTGTTGGAAAGTCTGGCTCCCCTGTTAATGAGTAGTTTAAGCTTGGAAGGTCTTTAAGTGCTTCCAGCCTCAGTTACCTTCTCCATCAAAAATAGAAAGAGAAGCACCTCTTGATGATTAGCAATACTGCATGGAAGCTCTCTAGAACTAAAACAGCATCTAAGGAATGTAGTCTAAAAATCACTGCCATAGAATGATGCTAGTTAAGAGTTATGTTATTATGGTCCTCAGAGTCAAAGTTTTACTGAAAGAATTGTATGCTACAGGTTTTCCAGTGCCCAGCCCATGATAGTCTTAATAAATATTGAAGAACTGAGTGAGTTAATAAAATTGTGTGCAAAGAATGCTTAGTTGAGCATCTCATTGGTGCCATATGGTATAAATATGAGTAGGATAACTGCAAAGAAGCTTCAGGGTGGAGAAGTATCCAAATGTCCTCAAATCCCCGAGTTGCCAGGAAAGAGATCTTTGCTCCATTCTCCAGAAAGTTCCAGGAGAGGGACTTGCCTCCCAAGGGTTTGGCTGAGGATAGACATGGGTTCAGGGCAAAGTGGTCATTTCCAGGAAGGTCCCACCCTGGTGCAAAATGGTCTCCTTGTAAGGGCAGAAGTCCTGTGGGGCCTCATTCATTGTTGAGGCTTAGTAAAACCTGGGCTGGCCTTGCCTGAACAGGGAAAGCACGCCGTGTTTAGCATTTACTCTACTTTGCTCATTCATACTAGGGTATCATGATGAACACCTAGTCTTTTTCTGTTTCATTAATTATTGAATTAGGTTTGCGTGTATCTTTACATGTTTCATTTTAGAGTATGTTGTGCCTGTTGGGTGCTTGAATTCAGGGCCTGGGAGTGGTCTGATTTTTTCTTTTTTAAATCAAGGCTAGTGCTCTACCACATGAGCCACAGCTCTACTTCCAGGCTTTTTATTTTTGGCTGGTTACTTGGTGATAGCAGGCTCACAGTCTTTAAGGCTAGTGCTGGCTTTAAATAGCAACCCTCAGTTCTCAGCCTCCTGAGTAGCTGGTGCAAGCATGAGCCAATGGTGCCTAGCATATTTAGTTCGTTTTTGAGAAATAGATTTTATAGGTTAATCGAAAAGCATATACAAATTATTTCTCTTAATTCTTGAACGAAACTGCTTAACAAGAAGAAATTCCAGAACTGGTATCTTGTGTGTTATGGAGAGGTGGTCTATGTCTATGCATGCCAGTGGCTTGTTCTGTTTGCGTTGCCTTCTTGAATACTAGACATAGCTTTCCAACTTCAACAGCCATATTTTACAGCATTATCCACCCCCCACACATACACACACACGAATCACAAGAATGTGCGCATACATTCTTTCTCTAACAGTGTTATTTTCTATAATGAAGTATTTTCTCTGCAGAGAAATCAAAGGAAAAAGGAAAATGCTCAAATTATTGCAGACATTCTTTAGTCACCCAAATCTCCTGTTGTTTATGCTATTTCCTGTGGTGAAAAAATATCATGCATTGTTGTGTGTTCTCTTTGTAAATTGTTACAGATAGCCACACTTTTTTCTGAAAATGAATTTCCCAAAGTGAATTTTTAATCAATGTGCTGATTTAATTGCAGTCCAGATTTTATGGTAAATTAAATTCACCATTTGAAAGGTTTACATTTTTCCCAGAAATAATTTCTTGTACCATGTACACTTTTTCCATTACTAATGAAGTTATCTTGACGAATGTGTGTCACAAATAAGGAAAGACCCAATGGGCTAGATCCAAACCGCAGATGAAAAGTGAAAACAGGACTCCAGCTCTCTCAGGCTGGCTCATCCCATGCTATCTATAAGGCAGATACAGGAAGCTATGGTGATTCAAGCAAAAGAGCGAAGAATTAAAACATTTTCTTATGCTGAAACTTACAATGGGATTTTATTTAGTTTGGTGAAGAACACCGTGAACAATTTTTTTGTGAGCTTTTCTCTAGTTTCCTTCCTTTTGTGGTGGTCTTCAGATGCCTAGATCTTTACAAATCCACTTGAATAAAGAACATTTACTGTTCTGAATTGAAAAAGGTTTTTTGTTTGTTTGTTAGCTCTGACTTACCTTTAAGGTCGCTAGGGGATTTAATTTGACTTGTATTTTAGACTTTATTTTTAATGAGTAGAAATTATACTGGAAGGCAGGGTCTGGCTGTGTTGCCTTGGCTGGTATGGGGGCATCTATGTACTTATGAAATCTAGTCCTAGATCATTAGGACAATATCCTCTGTTCACCATATCTTACCAACTTTAGTGGCAAGAACAACAAAGTCTCTGGGATATTTTTAGGATGTTGGAGGTTACACAGTAGAAGCCATAAGTTTAATATGGGCATTGTCTCTTCAGAAGAGCCTGTCTATCACATGTGAAGATTTCTAAACCTCCCATGACTTTGCCACATCATGGCGATGAATCCTAATGTTGGTACTCTCAAGTTATTTCTAAGTTTTCAACATAGTTCTGCTGACAGTAAGAAACACAAATATTTCCTGTTCTTTAATGTATACAACACAGCAAAGAAATGCAGGCAAAGGTAGGTCCCGGGACTCAAAGCCTATAATCCTAGCTGTTCAGGAGCCTGAGATCTGAGGATTGCAGTTTCAAGACAGTTGGGGCAGGAAAGTCAATGAGATTCTTATCTCCAATGAAGTACTCAGAAAAATCTGGAAATGGCACTGTGGCTCATGTGGTAGAATGTCAGCCTTGAGCAAAAGTTGCTTGGGACAGTGCCCAGAGTTCAAGTCCCAGGACCAACAAAACCAAAAATCCCATGCAAGAGTAAGCATTTATTGCTTCAGGAAGAATTTATTGTAATAAACACATATGAGGAAAATATCATTGTTGAAAAAGACTAAAGAGAAATCATGTCAATGTGTTTGTAGAAAATGGGGTCATTTGATGTTTAAATCTGACTTTGCCTTTGTTCAATGTTTTTATTGCATACAAGATTGCTAGTCTGATCCATTTGGAACTGATTTTGGTATAGGGTGATATATAAGGATCTAGTATTCGTTTGTCGCATGTGTTGAACCAGTTTTGCCAGCGCCATTTGTTAAAGAGGTTATCTTTTTCCAGACTATTTTTTAGCTCCTTTATCAAAGATAAAGTAGGCATAGATCTGTGGGTTCATTTCTGGATCTTCAATTCAGTTCCATTGGTCTTCAGGCCTGTTCCAGTGCCAACACCAAGCTGTTTTTATTACTATGGCTTTATAAGAGAGCTTGCAGTTGGGTATTGTAATTCCTCCAGCACTGTTCTTTCTGCTTAGGATTGTTTTTGCTATTCTGGGTCTTTTATTGTTCCATATGAATTTCTGGATTGCTTCCTCTCTTTCATTAAAAAATGGTGTTGGGGTATTAATGGGTATTGCATTGAATTTGTAAATAGCCTTTGGCAATATTGCCATTTTGACTATATTATTTCTCCCAATCATGGAGCATGGGAGTTTTTTCCATTTCCTTAGTTCTGCCTTAATTTTGTTTTTCATGCTTTTAAATTCTCATCATAGAGGTCTTTCACTTCTTTGATTAAGGTTATTTCTTGGTATTTTAAGTTTTTTGAGGATATTGCAAAGGGAGTTGCTTTCCTGATTTCAGTGTCGGTCTTCGGGTCATTAGCATATAAAAGGCTGTTGATTTTTGAGTGTTTATTTTATATCCTGCCACTTTGCCAAAGTGTTGGATCAGCTCTAGTAGCTAGGGAGTAGAGTCTATGGGGTTCTTTAGGTATAGGATCATGTAATCTTCAAAAAGAAAATGTTTCACTTCATCTTTTCCTACTTGGATCCCCTTTATGTTCCTTCTTGCCTAATTGCTCTGGCTAGGAATTCTAGTATTCTGTTGAAGAGGAGGGGGAGAGAGCAGACATACCTGTCTTGCTCCTGATTTCAAAGTGAATGGCTTTAGCTTTTCACCGTTTAGAAATATGCTTGCAGTTGGTTTGTCCTAAACTTCCTTTATTTTATTCAGGAATGTTCCCAGGAATCCCAGTTTTTCCAGGGCTATTATCATAAATGGGTTCTGGATTTTATCGAACGCCTTTTCCGCATCCAGAGATATAACCATGTGGTTCTTTGCCTTGCTCTGGTTGATGTGGTGGATTACAATAATTGACTTGCATATATTAAACCAACTTTACATCCCTGGGATGAATCCAGTTTGGTCATGGTGTATGATTTTTTTGATGACTGTTGAATTGGATTGGCCAGAATTTGGTTGAGAATTTTTGTGTCTATGTTCATCAGGGAAATCGGTCTATAGTTCTCTTTCCGTGATGAGTCCCTGCCTGGTTTCGGGATGAGGGTTATGCTGGCGTCATAGAATGTGTTTGGTAATGAACTTTCTCTTTCAATTTCATGGAAGAGTTTGAGAAATATTGGTGTGAGTTCTGTTTTGAAGGCCTTGTAGAATTCTGCTGTGAATCCATCTGTACCTAGACTTTTTTCGGATGGGAGACCACTTATTGCTGTTTCTATTTCAATGCTGGATATGAGTCTGTTTAGAAGCTTTAAATATTCATGATTGAGTTTGGGGATATCAATTTTTTCTAGAAAACCATCCATTTCTTCCAGGTTCTTGAATTTGTTGGCGTAAAGGTTTGCAAAATAGTCCCTTATTGTGTTCTGAATTTTGGATGTTTCTGTGGTGATGTTACCTGTTTCATCTCTGATCTTGTTTATTTGGGTGTTCTGCCTTTGCTTTTTGGTCAGGTTTGCTAGGGGTTTGTCTATCATGTTAATTTTTTTCAACGAAGCAACTTTTTGTTTTGTTGATTGTTTCAATTATTTTTGTCTCTAGTTTATTTAACTCTGATTTGGTTTTAATTATTTCCTTCCATCTATTGACTTTGGGTTTGGCTTGTTGTTCTCTTTTGAGAAGATTAAGGTGCTTCCTTAAGTTGTTGACTTGCTGTTTATCCACACTGTTGGTGTAGTATGCACTCAGAGATATGAATTTTCGTCTGAGTACAGGCTTTTCTGTGTACCAAAGGAGCTGCTACTTTGTGTACTCATCTTTGTTGAATTCCATAAACATTTGAATTTCTGTTCTAATTTCTTTAATGACCCACAGATGGTTCAGCAGTATGTTGCTTAGTCTTCATGATTTGTAGGATTTTGTGTGGTGGCTATTTGAGTTCAGCTCTAAGTTTATTCCTTTGTGGTCTGAGAGAATGCAGGGAAAGATTTTGATACTTCGCAATTTGTGCAGATTTTCTTTGTGCTCTAAGATGTGATCTATTTTGGAAAATGTTCCATGTGCTGCCAAAAAGAATGTCTATTCTGGTATTGCTTGATGAATTATTCTGTAGATGTTGGTTATGTCTATTTGGTCTATGCACTTGTTTAGTTTTGTGGTTTCTTTGTTCCGTTTTTGGCATGTTGATCTGTCCAGAGGTCTCCAATTATCAATGTATTTGGGTCTATGCGTGTTTTTGGAGTTAGTAGTGTTTGTTTGATGAAGTTGGTTGCTCCTGTATTTGATGTGTGCATATTTAGGATGGTTAAATACTCCTGTAGGAGTGAACCCTTTATTAGTATGTAGTAACCTTCTTTGTCTCTTCTTACCATTTTTAATTTGTAGTCAATTTTATCTGATCCTAGAATTGCAACTCTAGCCTTCTTTTGGGGGGCATTTATTGGTAGATTTTATTCCATCCTTTCACTTTTAGATGTTTGCTTTTGCTGGATAGATTTGTGTCTTGGAGGCAACAGAAAGATTGATATTGATTTTTGATTCAACTAATGAGCCTGCGGCTATGAATGAGAGTTTAGCTGTGTACAGTATTCTTGGTTGATAGTTTTTCTTATTTAGGGTTTGGTATACTTCATGCACGCTCTCCTTGCTTTCAAGGTTTCTGCTGAGAAGTCTGGGGTAATTCTGATTGGTTTTCCTTTATATATGATTATTTTCTTCCCCATAGCAGTTTTAAAGATTCTTTCCTTGGACTCTATTATCCTGTTTTATTGACAATGTGTCGGTGGGATGTCCTCCTCTGGTCTGGTCGGTTTGGGGTTGTAAAAGTTTCTTGTATCTGTATAAGCCTATCCTCCGGGATATTTGGGAAGTTCTCGGCTATATTCTGTTAAATAGTTTGCCCATTCCCCTAATTTTTTCTCCAGGTTTTCCTCAATACCTATTAGCCTTAAATTGAGCTTCCTGATTGGGTCTTGGGACTCCTGGAGTAATCTGTTTTGTCGATTGGTTTGATTTGGTATTGTTTTTTTGACATTTCTTCATAGAGTCTAGGAAATCTACAGCTCCTGAGATTCGATCCTCTGCTTCTTCTAGTTGGGAGTGTAGACTAGCTACTTGATTTCATATCTCTTTTCCTTCTGACTGGTCTTTCCTGATGATTTCCATGTCCTTGCTATAAGTATCTCTTACGTCCTGCATGGAATTCTTTTCTTCATTAATTTGGTTTTGAGTGCTGTCTCTCCAATCTTTTAGCTGGGTAAATACCTTTTCATTTGCCTCTTCAAGTTCATCTATCTTTCTCTATGTTGAGGCCATGAAATCGTCTATTACTTTATGGATTGATTGATGTCTATGGATGGATAGATTCTATGTCTTTCATTGACTGCTCTGCTTCCTGCTTGTTTTGAGTGGGAAATTGGACTCCATTGTTTGCCATCTTGAGTTTCTTCTGCCCTTTCGGAACGGGAATGCCAATCTACAAGCACCTTTGAGCACCATTTAAGACAGAAAGTAGACCTTACCAAGCAATGTCATGTAAACCTTAGAAGTTCACAATTATATACAGATACCTTGTATAACTGTATATAGAATTAGATTTGCTGTTCCTAAAGAATACATTTTCAACATAACAACCAATCCTGCGCCATGTATACAGAAGTTAATTATTTACTGTTACAATCCTATGAGCAATTTTTGTTCTTATACACTTTTTGAACTGGCTGGATTTCTCTATGAACCACTTTGATTCACTTGGGTTGAACAGGCATACCCTCTATCCAGTAACTGGGGGTCAATGGAGTCTGGAGATCCTGGAGTTAAATCTGGAGGGTAGGTTAGAGGTAGTGAAGAGAATCGAGTAAAATGTAATTGGGGAGGGATGATTTTGGTTTAGTTTCAGTGGCATGGAAATGTGAAGAGTAGAATTGGTAGAAAGAACAAGGTTAAAATGATAGATCATGGAGAGTTAGCGGAAAAGTGTGAAGGTGTTAGTCACAAGAAACGAATTAAAAAGAAAGAGTACTTGAATTGAGAATAAATAAAAAATACTGGAAGACAAATGCACAAAACACAGAAAAATTAAAAATCCCCCCCAGAAAAAGAAAATTTAAAAAATGACAAAACAAACAAAAATGGAAAACAAAACATCAACGACATCTCAGAGATGAAAAATAGAAAAAAAAGTTTAAAAAAAAGTTTAAAACAATGGAGTCTTCCTTGTTTGGGTGGGCTTTCTCCACTCTTTGGTTTCCTTGCAATGGTCTGTAGTCTATTTTGATGCTTGTGTGATTTGACCTGCTTTCAATTTTCAGGGGGTGGATCAGCTCTGACCCTCCTCCCCTGTCAGTGAAATCCTGAGGCTCTGTGATTCACACAGCTTGCACATAGGACTTGGGTGTCCTCTGTAAATGGGGGGCGTGAACAGTCTTGGGAGCCCAGGCTCCTCCCATCTGCTGTGAGACTGGTGCTTTTATCGCCTGGCTTTGAAGAGCCTGTGTACTCAGCAGGGCGGGTTGGCTCTGGACTGGTTTACCTGTCTGAGAGCCGCTTTCCTTTGGGTGGTTCCTCCCTCATGGGCAGTACAGCCTCCTGAACAGAGCTGGCTATAGAATTCAGCTCCATTTTGGGCTGGGAATTAGGCTTCCTCTGTGATGGGACCATTTATCTGGCTCGAGAACTGTTTGTTCTCCCATCTGCTTGTTCCTTGCTGCTAGTACCTGCTCTCCACTTGCGTTTTAATTTAGAAATTCAGGCGGGCAGGGCAGGCACCTCTAGCTGAGTTCACTTGAGTGTGTGAACTGTGGCCCGGATGAGCTTCCTACCTGGGCAGGGGTTGTGCTGCTGGGTGGAGCTGGCTCTCATTGGTCGGTCCCTCTTGCCCTCTTGCCCTTTTCAAAGCTGGCCCCTTTGTCCTGGATTTCCCCAGGCCGGGTTTAATTCCAGTCTGGTCGGACCCTATGCCAGTGTCAGAGATGGCGCTGTGCTCTGGCAGTGGGGGAAGGCTACCACACTACCACTTGAGCCATTGCTCCACTTTTTGCTTTTTTCTATGTATGTGGTGCTGAGGAACCGAGCCCATGGTTTCATGTATACAAGGCAAGCACTCTACCACTAGGCCATATTCCCAGCCCTTCTTCCTTTCTTTTCAAGGCTAGTCCTCTGTCACTGTGAACCACACTGCCACATCCAGGTGTTTGTTTTCCTTTTTGTTTTGTAGTTAACTGGAGATGAGACTCTTTAAGAGACATTCTTGTCCTCATTGGCATTAAACCATGATCCTCAAAGCTCAGCCTCCTGAGTAGCTAGGATGACAGACAGGCATGAGCCACCAGCACCCTCCACATTGGGACACTTCTAAAATGTAGATTTTATGCTTAAATACCTCTTCTCCACTGCCTTATGGAAGGAGCCCAAGTTGACCCCAGCCTTTTTAAAATTTTCCTAATACTTATAGCATTCAGCAATAGGAATTCCTGGTTTCTAGAAACTTGTTTTCTTCCTGCTTTTCTGTCTCTGTCTCTTCTTCCTGGAATCTTCCCCATTCATGTCTGCCTGTCAAATGGCTACCCAGCCTTAATGACCTACACAGACGTCAAGTTGAAATGATAAGCATTCTCTTAAATCCTCCAGGTAGATCAGAAGCTGTGCTAGTACTGGTTATATTGCTCTTCCTAATAATGCCACATAATTCACATGCAGTTTGTTTCTGAGCTGGTCTGTCTCCCTTGTGTCTTCCTCTATAGCACATTTGTATCAGAGTTCTATGGAGAGTTGGGAAACAGATCTCAATGAACTCGTGTTCCAATAGGAGGTGATTTGGTTCATTCTAGCTGATACCTCTATTGTCTATATCTATTAGATAATGGGGTTGGGTTCAAGGACTTCCAAATGTCATTCTTGCCTTCAAATTTGGCCTTGTAAAACAATTTATTTTAATAATAGGACACGGAAGTTTACATTCTGTTATATTTTGTTAAATGGAGATACTGTAATTCTTTTTTTTTTTAAATCTTGAAGTCTTTGTACAAAGGAGTTGTATTCACCATATCAGTTGAGTACAATGCATCCCCTTCCTTCATTCTCCCCATCTCTCCTAGCCTCATGACTTGCCTCAGCTTTCTTATCCTTAAAAGATATGTACAAAGTACACCACGTGTGGGTAGAGAATGTTACAGGTTGAACAATACTGAAACATATTGCATCTGAGAATGAAGATGGCAAAACAAAACTCAGTGAAAGCTATTGAATAATAGGGGTTGAGAGGGCAGAGAATGTGAGAGTAAAAGAAGGATTAATTTAACATACTGTATCATCATTTATAAAATCTCTTTTAAAAGGTGCTAAATTGAAGAGCTCTTTTTCTGCAAGTAGTGTTTGCAGTAAAAACGTTGTTCGAATTTTGAGATGATTTTCCCCTTTTTATTAATATTAAATTTAGTACAAATATTGTAAAAGTTAAATAATTTTCCCCCAGACACTCTATGTTCGATCTTATAATGTGAATTAGAAAGGAAATCAGCATGCAGAGTAACTATGTTGTGAAGGTTTGAAAATAAGTATATATATATAAATAAATGTACTCCCTTGAAAGACACTGGTCAAATTTCTCTTCTGCAAAGTTCATAGTATATGATGTGACAGTACTATTTAATATAATTAACTACAGAGGTTTAGTAAATGTTGCCCTCCAAAGAAAAAATCCAAGATGGTAGGTGGGATTTTCACATTACGGTGAGTACAGTGTTGAAGTAGACATAGTTGGTCTCCTGGGTGTGCTTTATCACTAAATGCAAGAGCTCCACTCACCTAATTTATTTTAGCAAGGGAAAGACTATGCTCTTGAATAGACACTTAGGTCAGAGAAAATACGTTCAAAAGAGTTAGTTTCAGCTAGGTAAAGTAGGATTTGGTACACTCGGCATTTTCTCTTCCAATTTTTTTCTAGCAGCCAGCATTATTTTTAATGACCTTCATTAAATTTTTACAAATCAGCACTGCTTATCCATGTTCTTAAAGATTTTTGCACTTAAATGTTTTGGAGTAAATACCAGTAACATAAATAGTGCCATATTCATAATGTGTCTAAAATAGTATGCTAGTTTTTCCCCCACTTAGGTAGCATTGGTGTAGCCAGTAGAAAGGACTGAGTTGGAGGATCAGAATTGTTGGAAAGTCTGGCTCCACTGTTAATGAGTAGTTTAGGATTGGAAGGTCTTTAAGTGCTTCCAGCCTAAGTTACCTACTCCATCAAAAATAGAAAGAGAAGCGCCTCTTGATGATTAGCAATACTGCATGGAGCTCTCTAGAACTAATACAGCATCTAAGGAATTAAGTCTATAATCACTGCCATAGAATGACGCTAGTTAAGAGGTATGTTATTATGGTCTTCAGAGTCAAAGTTTTAATGAAAGAATTGTATGCTACAGGTTTTCCAGTGCCCAGCCCATGTTAGTCTTAATAAATACTAAAGAACTGAGTTAGTAAAATGGTGTGCAAAGAATGTTTACTTGAGCGTCTCATTGGTGCCATATGGTATAAATATGAGTAGGATAACTGCAAAGAAGCTTCAGAGTGGAGAAGTATCCAAATATCCTCAAATTCTCGAGCTGTCCAGAAAACGAACTTGGCTCCATTCTCCAGGAAGTTCCAACAGAGGAACTTGCCTCCCAAGGCTTCAGCTGAGGATAGACATGGATTCAGGGGAAGGTGGTCACTTCCAGGAAGGTCCCACTCTGGTGGAAAATGGTCTCCTTGTAAGGGCAGGAGTCCTGTGGGGCCTCATTCGTTGTAGAACCTTACTAAAACCTGGCTGGCCTCGCCTGATCAGGGAAAACACGCCATGTTTAGCATTTACTCAACTTTGCTCATTCATACTAGGGTATCATGATGGACCCTGAGTCTTTTTCTGTTTCATTAATTATTGAATTAGGTTTGCATGTATCTTTACATGTTTCATTTTAGAGTATGTTGTGCCTGTTGGGAGCTTGAATTCAGGGCCTGGGAGTGACCTGGGTAGCAACAAACTCTTCGGGAAAGCAATCAAGGCAGAAATGTCAATGTAACAGGACCACATGATTACGCCCCAGTAGTGCCCCAACCAAGGATGGCATTCATTACCCCTCAGGTCTACACCCTAAAGCACAGCGCTGCGCGCAGAGAATGGGGCAAGCCTGTGCCCCAGAATCCCTTGCCTCTTCTCCCTTCTACTTGGTCCCAGGGTGGTGGGGCGCCCAACCTGGCCTTCCTAGCCACCACCTGCCATCTGCAGCTGAGTTCCTGAGGCTTGTCCCCTGCACACATACCTCCTTTGCTGATAACTCCCTCCGAGTTCTCTCTCCTAGCCCTCCTGTCCCTGCCTTGCTGCTCTGGACTGCTTTCAACTCACACATGCCTCTGCGTCACTGCCTCTTTGCCTCTGCCTCTGCTTCCCAATTTCCCCCTCCTCCTCTTGAGGTTCACAGGCTGCACACCTCCCCATGCACCTCTTCACTTCTTCTGGGGAAATTACAACTGCCTCGCCCTGGCCTACCCCTTCTTATCTTCTCCAAATCTCCCTCTGCTCTCACCCTCTGCACACCTGGGATCTCTCAGTCCTCTGGTGAACACCAATCCCCATTTATCTAATCTGTTGTCTGCCTGCTCTGTGCCCAAGCCCCTCTGCTCCTTTTCTGTGCACAGGAGGTTTGTGACAAAGGTAGGAGGGAAGCGGCACTCCTTTCCTGCCTTCTGGTTTTATGACTGACATCCGATTGGTCTGGAAACGGCCTCTGCCCCCTTGGCCAAGACCACCTGAAGACCTTGCCTGGCTTGCTAGGCAGCAGCCCTGTGTTTTTCTGAGCAGGAAGGACTGCACATATGCGACCCACTATGCAGAAAAGCCTCCAGGGGGTGGCCGGATGTTTTGTTTCTCCATTCCTTGCCCACTTTGTTGATGTGTGCTTTCATTTGCATTCCAACAGGAACAGCCTTAAGGGAGGGGTAGTGAGGCTGCTTAGAGGTAGGCAGTTGGTGCTCACAGGCCAGCAGGGCCTCCTGGTGCCTCACTAACAGTGCATTTGCACCTGGGGTGCTGGGAAGCCTCTGGGCAGTGCCCATATGGTTTGGAGCTCTGTGACATGGCCAGGTACTAGGCGCCTCCTGCTGACTTGAGCCAGTGTTCCAACTGGAGTTGCCATAGCAAAAAGGGCACAGGGCCGCTTGGGGGTTTGCTGTAAGTTCTCACTAGTTCTCACAGGCCTTCGGGGATGCACAGGAAGTGTAGAGCCGCACATCCCTCCCCTGACCATTCTGCTGGGAACGACTTGGGCCAGGGTCCTAGGCAAATACACTTTCCACCTCCCCTCCTGCTCCATCTTCCCACATCCTGGTTGAACCCGTGTGACACAGCTCCCCACCGCCTCTGCCCTTGCCAGTCCTGGAAGTGGCTGGTGTATGGATCCGCCACCTCACTCACAATCAACCTCATCTGTCTTGCTCAGAGCATAAGGGAGATACAAGGTTAGCAGTTCAGCGAATCTGGGCATCCCCTTTCTGCGCTAGTGTCTGCTTAACTCTTGTCTTCCCGCTTGCCTTGGCCTCTCTGGCCCAGATCCCTGCCTGCTACTTCCTGCTATTGAGCAGCCAAGGATTATACTGGCTAGAGGCAGGAGCTGGCAATCCTGGTGCCCGTGGCTCACAGCCATATGTTTTAGGCGCCTTCAGGAAGCTCTGCTAAGACACCAGGGAAAGGGATATCTGACCCTTCCCTGCCGTGACCAAGGCACACTAGCACCCAGCAATGATATTCATAGGCAGCAGCATCACTGTCATGCAGATCTCCAAGAGCAGAGGCAGCTTGGCATCAAGTACGGAGACCATTGTGTAGCGGACAGCACAAGAGGGGAGCCTTCGCCATATGATTGGTTTCCGGGAACTTCAAAAAACAAGTAACGTGTAAACACTTTGAACTCCCTCTGTCCAACCTCATACCTGACACACTCATGCAACCGCACATGAACAAAAAATTCCTCACAGGCGAGCCGACTCTCTCTCTCTCTCTTTCTCTCTCTTCCTCCCCGCCACCCCCACATGCTCACTATCACACACTGTGCCGGGTCCTCCTGGATATACATCCACATACCTATTTGCACATATGCAGACTTAGGCTTAGGAAGCACACTCTTGTACAGCATCAGGAACGCACGCATGTAGGCAAGCAGGGGCACACACACGCACACGTGAGCGCACCCAGTACACAGTGGCTTGGAAGGTGCTAAGGGGTTTTCGAGGACTGTGTCCTACTTGCTCAAGTCCAGGGTGTTGTTCTTGTGGTGTGCGTGGCGAAGGAGCCCAGCGCTGCTTACTGGACAGTCCATTGGCACTTGGGCCTCCCCCTGCTGTCTTCACCAGTCTCCCATTCCCTGAACCATGCAGCTTCGGAGACCTGGGTAGCAACAGACTCTTCGGGAAAGCAATCAAGGCAGAAATGTCAATGTAACAGGACCACATGATTACGCCCCAGTAGTGCCCCAACCAAGGATGGCATTCGTTACCCCTCAGGTCTACACCCTAAAGCACAGCGCTGCGCGCAGAGAATGGGGCAGGCCTGTGCCCCAGAATCCCTTGCCTCTTCTCCCTTCTACTTGGTCCCAGGGTGGTGGGGCGCCCAACCTGGCCTTCCTAGCCACCACCTGCCATCTGCAGCTGAGTTCCTGAGGCTTGTCCCCTGCACACATACCTCCTTTGCTGATAGCTCCCTCCGAGTTCTCTCTCCTAGCCCTCCTGTCCCTGCCTTGCTGCTCTGGACTGCTTTCAACTCACACATGCCTCTGCATCACTGCCTCTTTGCCTCTGCCTCTGCTTCCCAATTTCCCCCTCCTCCTCTTGAGGTTCACAGGCTGCACACCTCCCCATGCACCTCTTCACTTCTTCTGGGTAATTACAACTGCCTCACCCTGGCCTAGCCCTTCTTATCTTCTCCAAATCTCCCTCTGCTCTCACCCTCTGCACACCTGGGATCTCTCAGTCCTCTGTTGAACACCAATCCCCCATTTATCTAATCTGTTGTCTGCGTGCTCTGTGCCCAAGCCCCTCTGCTCCTTTTCTGTGCACAGGAGGTTTGTGACAAAGGTAGGAGGGAAGCGGCACTCCTTTCCTGCCTTCTGGTTTTATGACTGACATCCGATTGGTCTGGAAACGGCCTCTGCCCCCTTGGCCAAGACCACCTGAAGACCTTGCCTGGCTTGCTAGGCAGCAGCCCTGTGTTTTTCTGAGCAGGAAGGACTGCACATATGCGACCCACTATGCAGAAAAGCCTCCAGGGGGTGGCCGGATGTTTTGTTTCTCCATTCCTTGCCCACTTTGTTGATGTGTGCTTTCATTTGCATTCCAACAGGAACAGCCTTAAGGGAGGGGTAGTGAGGCTGCTTAGAGGTAGGCAGTTGGTGCTCACAGGCCAGCAGGGCCTCCTGGTGCCTCACTAACAGTGCATTTGCACCTGGGGTGCTGGGAAGCCTCTGGGCAGTGCCCATATGGTTTGGAGCTCTGTGACATGGCCAGGTACTAGGCGCCTCCTGCTGACTTGAGCCAGTGTTCCAACTGGAGTTGCCATAGCAAAAAGGGCACAGGGCCGCTTGGGGGTTTGCTGTAAGTTCTCACTAGTTCTCACAGGCCTTCGGGGATGCACAGGAAGTGTAGAGCCGCACATCCCTCCCCTGACCATTCTGCTGGGAACGACTTGGGCCAGGGTCCTAGGCAAATACACTTTCCACCTCCCCTCCTGCTCCATCTTCCCACATCCTGGTTGAACCCGTGTGACACAGCTCCCCACCGCCTCTGCCCTTGCCAGTCCTGGAAGTGGCTGGTGTATGGATCCGCCACCTCACTCACAATCAACCTCATCTGTCTTGCTCAGAGCATAAGGGAGATACAAGGTTAGCAGTTCAGCGAATCTGGGCATCCCCTTTCTGCGCTAGTGTCTGCTTAACTCTTGTCTTCCCGCTTGCCTTGGCCTCTCTGGCCCAGATCCCTGCCTGCTACTTCCTGCTATTGAGCAGCCAAGGATTATACTGGCTAGAGGCAGGAGCTGGCAATCCTGGTGCCCGTGGCTCACAGCCATATGTTTTAGGCGCCTTCAGGAAGCTCTGCTAAGACACCAGGGAAAGGGATATCTGACCCTTCCCTGCCGTGACCAAGGCACACTAGCACCCAGCAATGATATTCATAGGCAGCAGCATCACTGTCATGCAGATCTCCAAGAGCAGAGGCAGCTTGGCATCAAGTACGGAGACCATTGTGTAGCGGACAGCACAAGAGGGGAGCCTTCGCCATATGATTGGTTTCCGGGAACTTCAAAAAACAAGTAACGTGTAAACACTTTGAACTCCCTCTGTCCAACCTCATACCTGACACACTCATGCAACCGCACATGAACAAAAAATTCCTCACAGGCGAGCCGACTCTCTCTCTCTCTCTTTCTCTCTCTTCCTCCCCGCCACCCCCACATGCTCACTATCACACACTGTGCCGGGTCCTCCTGGATATACATCCACATACCTATTTTGCACATATGCAGACTTAGGCTTAGGAAGCACACTCTTGTACAGCATCAGGAACGCACGCATGTAGGCAAGCAGGGGCACACACACGCACACGTGAGCGCACCCAGTACACAGTGGCTTGGAAGGTGCTAAGGGGTTTTCGAGGACTGTGTCCTACTTGCTCAAGTCCAGGGTGTTGTTCTTGTGGTGTGCGTGGCGAAGGAGCCCAGCGCTGCTTACTGGACAGTCCATTGGCACTTGGGCCTCCCCCTGCTGTCTTCACCAGTCTCCCATTCCCTGAACCATGCAGCTTCGGAGACCTGGGTAGCAACAGACTCTTCGGGAAAGCAATCAAGGCAGAAATGTCAATGTAACAGGACCACATGATTACGCCCCAGTAGTGCCCCAACCAAGGATGGCATTCGTTACCCCTCAGGTCTACACCCTAAAGCACAGCGCTGCGCGCAGAGAATGGGGCAGGCCTGTGCCCCAGAATCCCTTGCCTCTTCTCCCTTCTACTTGGTCCCAGGGTGGTGGGGCGCCCAACCTGGCCTTCCTAGCCACCACCTGCCATCTGCAGCTGAGTTCCTGAGGCTTGTCCCCTGCACACATACCTCCTTTGCTGATAGCTCCCTCCGAGTTCTCTCTCCTAGCCCTCCTGTCCCTGCCTTGCTGCTCTGGACTGCTTTCAACTCACACATGCCTCTGCATCACTGCCTCTTTGCCTCTGCCTCTGCTTCCCAATTTCCCCCTCCTCCTCTTGAGGTTCACAGGCTGCACACCTCCCCATGCACCTCTTCACTTCTTCTGGGTAATTACAACTGCCTCACCCTGGCCTAGCCCTTCTTATCTTCTCCAAATCTCCCTCTGCTCTCACCCTCTGCACACCTGGGATCTCTCAGTCCTCTGTTGAACACCAATCCCCATTTATCTAATCTGTTGTCTGCCTGCTCTGTGCCCAAGCCCCTCTGCTCCTTTTCTGTGCACAGGAGGTTTGTGACAAAGGTAGGAGGGAAGCGGCACTCCTTTCCTGCCTTCTGGTTTTATGACTGACATCCGATTGGTCTGGAAACGGCCTCTGCCCCCTTGGCCAAGACCACCTGAAGACCTTGCCTGGCTTGCTAGGCAGCAGCCCTGTGTTTTTCTGAGCAGGAATGACTGCACATATGCGACCCACTATGCAGAAAAGCCTCCAGGGGGTGGCCGGATGTTTTGTTTCTCCATTCCTTGCCCACTTTGTTGATGTGTGCTTTCATTTGCATTCCAACAGGAACAGCCTTAAGGGAGGGGTAGTGAGGCTGCTTAGAGGTAGGCAGTTGGTGCTCACAGGCCAGCAGGGCCTCCTGGTGCCTCACTAACAGTGCATTTGCACCTGGGGTGCTGGGAAGCCTCTGGCAGTGCCATATGGTTTGTAGCTCTGTGACATGGCCAGGTACTAGGCGCCTCCTGCTGACTTGAGCCAGTGTTCCAACTGGAGTTGCCATAGCAAAAAGGGCACAGGGCCCCTTGGGGGTTTGCTGTAAGTTCTCACTAGTTCTCACAGGCCTTCGGGGATGCACAGGATGTGTAGAGCCGTACATCCCTCCCCTGACCATTCTGCTGGGAACGGCTTGGGCCAGGGTCCTAGGCAAATACACTTTCCACCTCCCCTCCTGCTCCATCTTCCCATATCCTGGTTGAACCCGTGTGACACAGCTCCCCACCGCCTCTGCCCGTGCCAGTCCTGGAAGTGGCTGGTGTATGGATCCGCCACCTCTCTCACAATCAACCTCATCTCTCTTGCTCAGAGCATAAGGGAGATACAAGGTTAGCAGGTCAGCGAATCTGGGCATCTCTTTTCTGCGCTAGTGTCTGCTTAACTCTTGTCTTCCCGCTTGCCTTGGCCCTCTCTGGCCCAGATCCCTGCCTGCTACTTCCTGCTATTGAGCAGCCAAGGATTATACTGGCTAGAGGCAGGAGCTGCCAATCCTGGTGCCCGTGGCTCACAGCCATATGTTTTAGGCTCCTGCAGGAAGCTCTGCTAAGACACTAGGGAAAGGGATATCTGACCCTTCCCTGCCTCGACCAAGGCACACTAGCACCCAGCAACAGTATTCATAGGCGTCATTGTCACTGTCATGCAGATTTCCAAGAGCAGAGGCAGCTAGGTATCCCGGGCCTCAAGTCCGGAGACCTTTGTGCAGAAGACAGCACAAAAGGGGAGACTTTGCCAAATGATTTGTGTCTGGGAACTTCAAATAAGCAAGTAAAAATGCACACAATTGCAACTCCCTATGTCCAAACTCATACATGACACACTCATACAACCGCACATGAACAAAGAATTCCTCATAGGCGAAATGACTCTCTCTCTCTCTTTCTCTTTCTCCCTTCCCGCCACCTCCACATGCTCACTCATAACACACTGTGCCAGGTCCTCCTGGATCTACATACACATACCTATTTACACATACACAGACTTTGGCTTAGTAAGCAAACCCATGTACAGCATCAGGAAGAAACACACACACATGTAAGCAAGCACGGGCACACATATGCACATGCGAGCGCACCCAGTACACAGTGGCTTGGAAGGTGCTAAAGGGTTTCCAGGGAATGTGTCCTACTTGCTCAAGTCAAGGGTGATATTCTTGTGGTGGGCGTGGCTAAGGAGCCCAGCGCTTCTTACTGGCCAGTCCATTGGCACTTGTGCCTCTAGCTGCTGTCCTCACCAGTATCCCGTTCCCTCAACCATTCACCTTGGGTGACCTGGGTAGCAACAAACTTTGGGGGAAAGAAATCAAGGGAGAAATGGGAATGCAACAGGACCACAGGATTAGGCCCCAGTAGTGCCCCAACCTGGGAAGGCATTCATTACCGCTCAGGTCTACACCAAGAAGCATGGAGCTGCAAGCAGAGAGCGGGGCAGGCCTGTGTGCCAGAATCCCTTGCCTCTTCTTCCTCCTCTTGGTCCCAAGGTGGTGGGGTGCCCATCGTGATTGTACAACCTCGCCTTTCTTGTATGGTGCAAGTCAGTTCGCTTTTTGGCAGGAACTGACCAGGAGGGCCTCCTAACGGAGGCTCAACCTGCCCACCTTGATCTTGGGTCTGCTACTTTTGCTTCTTCACAGGAGCCAGCGGATCAGCTTAGGAGATCTCCATTTTGTCAGTCTTTTAAATATCAGGCCTGTGTGTATTGTTTCTTCTGTTTTATTGGAATTGTTTTACCTCTTGTTATTTTGTGGACTGCACAACTGACGAGACTGATAGGCATGGGCAACGTCCCTTCCACTCCCGTGGACTTGACTTTAGCCCACTGGAAGGAAGTTACTCACAATAATAGTGTAGAGATCAAGAAACGAAAGTGGGTGACTCTCTGCTCTTCTGAGTGGCTCACTTTCAAGATGGGTGGCCACCAGAAGGGACTTTTGACTTGAGTACAATTCTCAAAGTAGAGGACTATGTTTTTATTTCCTTACATAGTCACTTCGAAAAAGTTGGTAGATATCACCTTCTCTGGGCCCCTCCCGTGAGTCCGTCCCTTCTCCTTTTGTGTGAAAACTCATTTTGTTTTTTAAACACAAAGAGAAGTTCAACCACCTGTCACTCATGGTCTCAATTACTTGTGGTAATACTCAGTTAGCTGCTGTTACTGTGGTGGCACTTACTAAAAACTTCATACAGTATATTAATCAGCTATAATGTCATGATAGTATTACCATATTACTGTACAGTATTAGAAAACAGATACACAGCAGATAGTGCTTAGAAAATTTCTAAGTACTGTATGTAAGCATTTAGGTTCTTTTTTTTTTTTTTGGCCAGTCCTGGGCCTTGGACTAATGATTTCTCATTAGTATTACCAGGAGGGTTATATACTTAATTTAATGTTGTTTTTATTTTGCCAGTTCTGAGGCTTGAACTCAGGGCTTGAGCATTGTCCCTGAGCTGCTTTTATTCACACACACACACACACACAGCACTACTTCCACCTTTTTCTGTTTATGTGGTGGGGAGGAATGGAACCCAGGGCTTCATGCATGCTAGGCGAGCACTCTGCCGCTAAGCCACATTGCTAGTCGAATATGTTGGGTGTATTTATGATTGTTCATTATGCCAGTCCTGAGGCTTGAACTCAGGGCTTGGGTGCTGTTCTTGTGCTGAAGGCTAGCAGACTATCATTTGAACCACAGGTCCACTTCCAGCTTTTTTTGGTAGTTATTTGGAGATGAGTCTCATAGACTTTCCTGCCTGGATGGATTTGAGCTGTGAGTCTCAGCTCATAAGCTTCTGAGAAGTTAGGATTACAGGTGAGAGCCACTGGCACTTAGCAGCTACTTTTTTGTTTTTGTTGTTGTTGTTTTTACAAACTGATTGTAAAGATAAATTACAATATTTTAAGTGATGAACTGCTTTCCCTAATTCAAGTATTTTGGCATATTTTCTAGTTAATCAGTTATGTAGATGTAAAACATTACTTGGAAGATTGTTTATGTGTTTATTATGTGGAAGACAGCAATTTGCTTTCCATAATTGTTCATTCACTTGTGAAATATCTTTTCCTTCTGTGAACCAGTCTAAACTCCTCTCCCTGTCCTCCCCTTTTCTCTCCTCTCCTCTCCCACCACCTGTAGTAACAAGGTTTGAATTTAAAGCTTCATCCTGGCATGTATGCCCACTCAGCTGGTATTCTGCCACTTACACATCTAGCCCAGCATTTCACTGGTTAATTGGAGATGGAGTCTTTTGGACTTTACTGAATGGGCTGGCTTTGAACCCTGACCCTCTGCATCTCAGCTTGCTGAGTATCCAGGTTTACCGGTATGAGCCCCAGGTGCCTGGCTAAATCATGTGTTTTAATTTTAACACATTTTGTTATGTTCAATGTACATGGCTTAGAAATACATAATGACAGTAGTTTGTATGCAGCAAACTACATTATTCTTAGAGAATTAGAGAACTAGAGTGCACATTTTGGTATTGAGATTTTCTTTAAAAAAATAAATGAGTAGAACCCTTGAAAGGACAATGAAATATATATGATGGTCCCATATGTATATGAAGAAGTGTGATGTAAAACACAATGAGTTGCATGGTCCTAGATGCTATGAATTCTGAGGATCCAACAATGAGGTGTGAGCTTTCATACAGCTCGGCTTTCTAAAAATTGTTGGTAATTGATCTTACATTAATTATCTCATTTCATTCCTAAAACATCCTGAATATTAGATCGGGTATGTATTGAAATCATAATTTGCGTATAAGAAAACATGGCTTAATGTATGGATCTGTGACCCCTCTGTATATCACTTTGACAATAAATAAGTAAATATATATTTTTTTTTTAAAAAAAGGAAAACACATTGAGAAGCTGCTGGCTACTCCAAGTGGAGGTGATGGTGTCTTTCTAATTATAAGGCTGAGTTTTTTGCTGGCACATGGTAGCTGTGAGGATTATTCTAAAATAAGATTCCTGATCAAAGATGGCCTTTAGAACTTTTGATAACATTGAAAACTACTAGGTCTATCATGATTGCTCTCAACCAACTAATTATGCCTATTTAGAAGTAATAATTATATGAGAGTTCAGCATTTTCCATTTTCTGAAAAACAAGAAATGTAAGGTTAGACTCATTTTCTCTATACTGATGATGATGTAGGACCTCAATGTAGTTCAGTGCCAATGTGATCCTTTTAAATAGGACCATATGAAGTTCTGTCTGATGCTTTGCTCATTTGAGCTAAATTTAAAAATTGAAGTGTTAGGGTCTTTTTTTAATAAGTTAGCAACATATTTCTAACAAATTTTTAATCTTTTATTGGAAAACTAGCATTTTGTGGATTCTTTGTTGTTGTTATTGTTTGTGGGGCATGAACACAGGTGCTGACCCTGAGTTCACTCACTATCTTCCTTTCTCTCTTTCTTTCTTCCTTTCTTTCTTTTCTCCCTTCCTTCCTTCCTTCCTTCCTTCCTTCCTTCCTTCCTTCCTTCCTTCCTTCCTTCCTTCCTTCCTTCCTTCATTGCCAGTCCTGGACTCAGGTCCTGAGCACTGTCGCAGGCTTTTTTTTTTGTTTTGCTCAAGGCTAGTACACTACCACTTGAGCCATTGCTCCACTTCTTGCTTTTTGCTATATGTGGTGGTGAGGAATTGAACCCATGGCTTCATGTATACAAGGCAAGCACTCTACCACTAGGCCATATTCCCAGCCCTTCTTCTTTCCTTTCAAGGCTAGTCCTCTGTCTCTTTGAGCCACAGTGCCTCTTCCAGGTTTTTGTTTTTGTTTTTTTTTGTAGTTAATTGGAGATGAGACTCTTTAACAGACATTCTTGTCTTCACTGGCATTCAACCATGATCCTCAAAGGTCAGCCTTCTGAGTAGCTAGGATGACAGACAGGCATGAGCCACCAGCACCCTGTACATTGGGACACTTCTAAAATGTATGTCTTATGCTTAAATACCTCTTCTCCACTGCCTTATGGAAGGAGCCCAAATTGACCCCAGCTTCTTTTTAATTTTCACAATGCTTATGGCATTCAGCAGCAGGAATTCCTGGTTTCTAGAGAGTTGTTCTCTTCCTGTGTTCCTGTCTCTGTCTCTTCTTCCTGGAATCTTCCCCATTGGTGTCTGCCTGTCAAATGGCTACCCATTCTTAATGAACTACTCAGATGTGAAGTTGAAATGATAAATCTTTGCTTTCCTTGGCCAGCCCCGCCCCACCCTGGCGGTTTCCTGTTGTTTCTGCTTGGGGCACTGGAAGGCTCAGGCCAGGGCAGGACGGGCGATGGATGGGGGGCTGGGTGGGGCAGAGCGGACAGGCGGGACAGAGGCAGTGGAGTCAAAACAGGGTAAAATGATACACGGGTGTGCAATTTGCAAGCTGGGGGTTCTGGGTGCTGAGTGCTAAATACTAGGTAGCTGGGTGCTGGGTACTGGGTCCTGGGAGGCTAGGGGCTGGTTACTGGGTGTCTGGGTGCTAGGTACTTGGTGCTGGGTGGTTGGTAGCTGGGTGTTGAGTAGCTGGATGGTGTGATCTGAGTAGTTGGGTGCTGGGTACTGGTTAGATGGGTGCTGGGTGCTAGGTACTAGGTGCCTGGGGTCTGAGTAGCAGGGTTCTGGGAACTGGGTGCTCAGTAGCTGGGTACTGGGTGCTGGCTAGCTGGGTGGCTGGGTTCTGGGTGCTGGATACTGGGTGCTGGGTAGCTGGGTACTGGGTGCTGGGTGTCTGGGTGCTGAGTAGCTGGGTGCTGGGGGCTGGTTGGCTGGGTGCTGGGTACTGGGTGATGGGTGCTGAGTGGTTGTGTCCTGGTGCTGGGTGGCTGGGTACTAGGTGCTGGATTAGGTGCTGGATAGCTGGGTAGCTGGGTGGCTGGGTGCTGAGTAGCTGGGTACTGGGTGCTGGGTGTCTGGGTGCTGAGTAGCTGGGTGCTGGGTGCTGGTTGGCTGGGTGCTGGGTACTGGGTGATGGGTGCTGAGTGGTTGTGTCCT
>NW_025960399.1:0-37806 GCF_023159225.1 Perognathus longimembris pacificus
CTCCCCTCACCACAAATCAGATTCTTCTGAGGAGTTCCCAGTACTTTTTCCTTTCTCCTGTGTAATTACCTTAACAAGCTCCAGCTGTTTTTATTCTCAGAAGGTTTACTCCCTGATATACATCTGCCTACCCCCCTTCGTAAGTGCAGGTCCTAAATGAGCTTTTTTCTCTGTTCCCTCACCACAATCCAGATTCTTTTGGGGAGTTACCAGTACAGTAACCATACCAGGAAGTACTTAATTTATTAAGCTACTGCTTTTCTTAATCTCAGTGGAGATATTTACTGATAAACAGCTACCTACGCAGCATGTTCATGTCGTTCCTAAATGAGCTTTTATCTCTCTCCCCTCACCACAAATCAGATTCTTCTGAGGAGTTCCCAGTATATTATCCTTTCCCCTGTGTAATTACCTTAACAAGTTCCAGCTGTTTTTATTCTCAGAAGGTTTACTCCCTGATATACAGCTGCCTACCCCCCTTCGTAAGTGCAGGTCCTAAATGAGATTTTTTCTCTGTTCCCTCACCACAATCCAGATTCTTTTGGGGAGTTACCAGTACAGTAACCATACCAGGAAGTACTTAATTTATTAAGCTACTGCTTTGCTTACTCTCAGTGGAGATATTTACTGATAAACAGCTACCTACGCAGCATGTTCATGTCGTTCTTAAATGAGCTTTTATCTCTCTCCCCTCACCACAAATCAGATTCTTCTGAGGAGTTCCCCCGTACATTATGCTTTCCCCTGTGTAATTACCTTAACAAGCTCCAGCTGTTTTTATTCTCAGAAGGTTTACTCCTTGATATACAGCTGCCTACCCCCTTCGTAAGTGCCGGTCCTAAATGAGCTTTTTTCTCTGTTCCCTCACCACAATCCAGATTATTTTGGGGAGTTACCAGTACAGTAACCATACCAGGAAGTACTTAATTTATTAAGCTACTGCTTTTCTTAATCTCAGTGGAGATATTTACTGATAAACAGCTACCTACGCAGCATGTTCATGTCGTTCCTAAATGAGCTTTTATCTCTCTCCCCTCACCACAAATCAGATTCTTCTGAGGAGTTCCCAGTACATTATCCTTTCCCCTGTGTAATTACCTTAACAAGCTGCAGCTGTTTTTATTCTCAGAAGCTTTACTCCCTGATATACAGCTGCCTACCCCCTTCGTAAGTGCAGGTCCTAAATGAGCTTTTTTCTCTGTTCCCTCACCACAATCCAGATTCTTTTGGGGAGTTACCAGTACAGTAACCATACCAGGAAGTACTTAATTTATTAAGCTACTGCTTTGCTTACTCTCAGTGGAGATATTTACTGATAAACAGCTACCTACGCAGCATGTTCATGTCGTTCCTAAATGAGCTTTTATCTCTCTCCCCTCACCACAAATCAGATTCTTCTGAGGAGTTCCCAGTACTTTATCCTTTCTCCTGTGTAATTACCTTAACAAGCTCCAGCTGTTTTTATTCTCAGAAGCTTTACTCCCTGATATACAGCTGCCTACCCCCTTCGTAAGTGCAGGTCCTAAATGAGCTTTTTTCTCTGTTCCCTCACCACAATCCAGATTCTTTTGGGGAGTTACCAGTACAGTAACCATACCAGGAAGTACTTAATTTATTAAGCTACTGCTTTTCTTAATCTCAGTGGAGATATTTACTGATAAACAGCTACCTACGCAGCATGTTCATGTCGTTCCTAAATGAGCTTTTATCTCTCTCCCCTCACCACAAATCAGATTCTTCTGAGGAGTTCCCAGTACATTATCCTTTCCCCTGTGTAATTACCTTAACAAGCTGCAGCTGTTTTTATTCTCAGAAGCTTTACTCCCTGATATACAGCTGCCTACCCCCTTCGTAAGTGCAGGTCCTAAATGAGCTTTTTTCTCTGTTCCCTCACCACAATCCAGATTCTTTTGGGGAGTTACCAGTACAGTAACCATACCAGGAAGTACTTAATTTATTAAGCTACTGCTTTTCTAAAGCTCAGTGGAGATATTTACTGATAAACAGCTACCTACGCAGCATGTTCATGTCGTTCCTAAATGAGCTTTTATCTCTCTCCCCTCACCACAAATCAGATTCTTCTGAGGAGTTCCCAGTACTTTATCCTTTCTCCTGTGTAATTACCTTAACAAGCTCCAGCTGTTTTTATTCTCAGAAGCTTTACTCCCTGATATACAGCTGCCTACCCCCTTCGTAAGTGCAGGTCCTAAATGAGCTTTTTTCTCTGTTCCCTCACCACAATCCAGATTCTTTTGGGGAGTTACCAGTACAGTAACCATACCAGGAAGTACTTAATTTATTAAGCTACTGCTTTTCTTAATCTCAGTGGAGATATTTACTGATAAACAGCTACCTACGCAGCATGTTCATGTCGTTCCTAAATGAGCTTTTATCTCTCTCCCCTCACCACAAATCAGATTCTTCTGAGGAGTTCTCAGTACATTATCCTTTCCCCTGTGTAATTACCTTAACAAGCTGCAGCTGTTTTTATTCTCAGAAGCTTTACTCCCTGATATACAGCTGCCTACCCCCTTCGTAAGTGCAGGTCCTAAATGAGCTTTTTTCTCTGTTCCCTCACCACAATCCAGATTCTTTTGGGGAGTTACCAGTACAGTAACCATACCAGGAAGTACTTAATTTATTAAGCTACTGCTTTTCTTAATCTCAGTGGAGATATTTACTGATAAACAGCTACCTACGCAGCATGTTCATGTCGTTCCTAAATGAGCTTTTATCTCTCTCCCCTCACCACAAATCAGATTCTTCTGAGGAGTTCCCAGTACATTATCCTTTCCCCTGTGTAATTACCTTAACAAGCTGCAGCTGTTTTTATTCTCAGAAGGTTTACTCCCTGATATAAAGCTGCCTACACCCTTCGTAAGTGCAGGTCCTAAATGAGCTTTTTTCTCTGTTCCCTCACCACAATCCAGATTCTTTTGGGGAGTTACCAGTACAGTATCCATACCAGGAAGTACTTAATTTATTAAGCTACTGCTTTTCTAAAGCTCAGTGGAGATATTTACTGATAAACAGCTACCTACGCAGCATGTTCATGTCGTTCCTAAATGAGCTTTTATCTCTCTCCCCTCACCACAAATCAGATTCTTCTGAGGAGTTCCCAGTACTTTATCCTTTCTCCTGTGTAATTACCTTAACAAGCTCCAGCTGTTTTTATTCTCAGAAGGTGTAGTCCCTGATATACAGCTGCCTACCCCCTTCGTAAGTGCAGGTCCTAAATGAGCTTTTTTCTCTGTTCCCTCACCACAATCCAGATTCTTTTGGGGAGTTACCAGTACAGTAACCATACCAGGAAGTACTTAATTTATTAAGCTACTGCTTTCTTAATCTCAGTGGAGATATTTACTGATAAACAGCTACCTACGCAGCATGTTCATGTCGTTCCTAAATGAGCTTTTATCTCTCTCCCCTCACCACAAATCAGATTCTTCTGAGGAGTTCCCAGTACTTTATCCTTTCTCCTGTGTAATTACCTTAACAAGCTCCAGCTGTTTTTATTCTCAGAAGGTTTACTCCCTGATATACAGCTGCCTACCCCCTTCGTAAGTGCAGGTCCTAAATGAGCTTTTTTCTCTGTTCCCTCACCACAATGCAGATTCTTTTGGGGAGTTACCAGTACAGTAACCATACCAGGAAGTACTTAATTTATTAAGCTACTGCTTTTCTTAATCTCAGTGGAGATATTTACTGATAAACAGCTACCTACGCAGCATGTTCATGTCGTTCTTAAATGAGCTTTTATCTCTCTCCCCTCACCACAAATCAGATTCTTCTGAGGAGTTCCCAGTACATTATCCTTTCCCCTGTGTAATTACCTTAACAAGCTCCAGCTGTTTTTATTCTCAGAAGGTTTAGTCCCTGATATACAGCTGCCTACCACCTTCGTAAGTGCAGGTCCTAAATGAGCTTTTTTCTCTGTTCCCTCACCACAATCCAGATTCTTTTGGGGGTTACCAGTACAGTAACCATACCAGGAAGTACTTAATTTATTAAGCTACTGCTTTTCTTAATCTCAGTGGAGATATTTACTGATAAACAGCTACCTACGCAGCATGTTCATGTCGTTCTTAAATGAGCTTTTATCTCTCTCCCCTCACCACAAATCAGATTCTTCTGAGGAGTTCCCAGTACTTTATCCTTTCCCCTGTGTAATTACCTTAACAAGATGCAGCTGTTTTTATTCTCAGAAGCTTTACTCCCTGATATACAGCTGCCTACCCCCTTCGTAAGTGCAGGTCCTAAATGAGCTTTTTTCTCTGTTCCCTCACCACAATCCAGATTCTTTTGGGGAGTTACCAGTACAGTAACCATACCAGGAAGTACTTAATTTATTAAGCTACTGCTTTTCTAAAGCTCAGTGGAGATATTTACTGATAAACAGCTACCTACGCAGCATGTTCATGTCGTTCTTAAATGAGCTTTTATCTCTCTCCCCTCACCACAAATCAGATTCTTCTGAGGAGTTCCCAGTACTTTATCCTTTCTCCTGTGTAATTACCTTAACAAGCTCCAGCTGTTTTTATTCTCAGAAGGTTACTCCCTGATATACAGCTGCCTACCCCCTTCGTAAGTGCAGGTCCTAAATGAGCTTTTTTCTCTGTTCCCTCACCACAATCCAGATTCTTTTGGGGAGTTACCAGTACAGTAACCATACCAGGAAGTACTTAATTTATTAAGCTACTGCTTTTCTTAATCTCAGTGGAGATATTTACTGATAAACAGCTACCTACGCAGCATGTTCATGTCGTTCCTAAATGAGCTTTTATCTCTCTCCCCTCACCACAAATCAGATTCTTCTGAGGAGTTCCCAGTACATTATCCTTTCCCCTGTGTAATTACCTTAACAAGCTCCAGCTGTTTTTATTCTCAGAAGGTTTACTCCCTGATATACAGCTGCCTACCCCCTTCGTAAGTGCAGGTCCTAAATGAGCTTTTTTCTCTGTTCCCTCACCACAATCCAGATTCTTTTGGGGAGTTACCAGTACAGTAACCATACCAGGAAGTACTTAATTTATTAAGCTACTGCTATGCTTACTCTCAGTGGGATATTTCCTAATAAACAGCTACCTACGCAGCATGTTCATGTCGTTCCTAAATGAGCTTTTATCTCTCTCCCCTCACCACAAATCAGATTCTTCTGAGGAGTTCCCAGTACATTATCCTTTCCCCTGTGTAATTACCTTAACAAGCTCCAGCTGTTTTTATTCTCAGAAGGTTTACTCCCTGATATACAGCTGCCTACCCCCTTCGTAAGTGCAGGTCCTAAATGAGCTTTTTTCTCTGTTCCCTCACCACAATCCAGATTCTTTTGGGGAGTTACCAGTACAGTAACCTTACCAGGAAGTACTTAATTTATTAAGCTACTGCTTTTCTTAATCTCAGTGGAGATATTTACTGATAAACAGCTACCTACGCAGCATGTTCATGTTGTTCCTAAATGAGCTTTTAGCTCTCTCCCCTCACCACAAATCAGATTCTTCTGAGGAGTTCCCAGTACATTATCCTTTCCCCTGTGTAATTACCTTAACAAGCTGCAGCTGTTTTTTTTCTCAGAAGCTTTACTCCCTGATATACAGCTGCCTACCCCCTTCGTAAGTGCAGGTCCTAAATGAGCTTTTTTTCTCTGTTCCCTCACCACAATCCAGATTCTTTTGGGGAGTTACCAGTACAGTAACCATACCAGGAAGTACTTAATTTATTAAGCTACTGCTTTTCTTAATCTCAGTGGAGATATTTACTGATAAACAGCTACCTACGCAGCATGTTCATGTCGTTCCTAAATGAGCTTTTATCTCTCTCCCCTCACCACAAATCAGATTCTTCTGAGGAGTTCCCAGTACTTTATCCTTTCTCCTGTGTAATTACCTTAACAAGCTCCAGCTGTTTTTATTCTCAGAAGGTTTACTCCCTGATATACAGCTGCCTACCCCCTTCGTAAGTGCAGGTCCTAAATGAGCTTTTTTCTCTGTTCCCTCACCACAATCCAGATTCTTTTGGGGAGTTACCAGTACAGTAACCATACCAGGAAGTACTTAATTTATTAAGCTACTGCTTTTCTTAATCTCAGTGGAGATATTTACTGATAAACAGCTACCTACGCAGCATGTTCATGTCGTTCCTAAATGAGCTTTTATCTCTCTCCCCTCACCACAAATCAGATTCTTCTGAGGAGTTCCCAGTACATTATCCTTTCCCCTGTGTAATTACCTTAACAAGCTCCAGCTGTTTTTATTCTCAGAAGGTTTACTCCCTGATATACAGCTGCCTACCCCCTTCGTAAGTGCAGGTCCTAAATGAGCTTTTTTCTCTGTTCCCTCACCACAATCCAGATTCTTTTGGGGAGTTACCAGTACAGTAACCATACCAGGAAGTACTTAATTTATTAAGCTACTGCTTTTCTTAATCTCAGTGGAGATATTTACTGATAAACAGCTACCTACGCAGCATGTTCATGTCGTTCCTAAATGAGCTTTTATCTCTCTCCCCTCACCACAAATCAGATTCTTCTGAGGAGTTCCCAGTACATTATCCTTTCCCTGTGTAATTACCTTAACAAGCTGCAGCTGTTTTTATTCTCAGAAGGTTTACTCCCTGATATACAGCTGCCTACCCCCTTCGTAAGTGCAGGTCCTAAATGAGCTTTTTTCTCTGTTCCCTCACCACAATCCAGATTCTTTTGGGGAGTTACCAGTACAGTAACCATACCAGGAAGTACTTAATTTATTAAGCTACTGCTTTTCTAAAGCTCAGTGGAGATATTTACTGATAAACAGCTACCTACGCAGCATGTTCATGTCGTTCCTAAATGAGCTTTTATCTCTCTCCCCTCACCACAAATCAGATTCTTCTGAGGAGTTCCCAGTACTTTATCCTTTCTCCTGTGTAATTACCTTAACAAGCTCCAGCTGTTTTTATTCTCAGAAGGTTTACTCCCTGATATACAGCTGCCTACCCCCTTCGTAAGTGCAGGTCCTAAATGAGCTTTTTTCTCTGTTCCCTCACCACAATCCAGATTCTTTTGGGGAGTTACCAGTACAGTAACCATACCAGGAAGTACTTAATTTATTAAGCTACTGCTTTTCTTAATCTCAGTGGAGATATTTACTGATAAACAGCTACCTACGCAGCATGTTCATGTCGTTCCTAAATGAGCTTTTATCTCTCTCCCCTCACCACAAATCAGATTCTTCTGAGGAGTTCCCAGTACTTTATCCTTTCCCCTGTGTAATTACCTTAACAAGCTCCAGCTGTTTTTATTCTCAGAAGGTTTAGTCCCTGATATACAGCTGCCTACCCCCTTCGTAAGTGCAGGTCCTAAATGAGCTTTTTTCTCTGTTTCCTCACCACAATCCAGATTCTTTTGGGGAGTTACCAGTACAGTAACCATACCAGGAAGTACTTAATTTATTAAGCTACTGCTTTTCTTAATCTCAGTGGAGATATTTACTGATAAACAGCTACCTACGCAGCATGTCCATGTCGTTCCTAAATGAGCTTTTATCTCTCTCCCCTCACCACAAATCAGATTCTTCTGAGGAGTTCCCAGTACTTTATCCTTTCTCCTGTGTAATTACCTTAACAAGCTCCAGCTGTTTTTATTCTCAGAAGGTTTAGTCCCTGATATACAGCTGCCTATCCCCTTCGTAAGTGCAGGTCCTAAATGAGCTTTTTTCTCTGTTCCCTCACCACAATCCAGATTCTTTTGGGGAGTTACCAGTACAGTAACCATACCAGGAAGTACTTAATTTATTAAGCTACTGCTTTTCTTAATCTCAGTGGAGATATTTACTGATAAACAGCTACCTACGCAGCATGTTCATGTCGTTCCTAAATGAGCTTTTATCTCTCTCCCCTCACCACAAATCAGATTCTTCTGAGGAGTTCCCAGTACATTATCCTTTCCCCTGTGTAATTACCTTAACAAGCTGCAGCTGTTTTTATTCTCAGAAGCTTTACTCCCTGATATACAGCTGCCTACCCCCTTCGTAAGTGCAGGTCCTAAATGAGCTTTTTTCTCTGTTCCCTCACCACAATCCAGATTCTTTTGGGGAGTTACCAGTACAGTAACCATACCAGGAAGTACTTAATTTATTAAGCTACTGCTTTTATAAAGCTCAGTGGAGATATTTACTGATAAACAGCTACCTACGCAGCATGTTCATGTCGTTCCTAAATGAGCTTTTATCTCTCTCCCCTCACCACAAATCAGATTCTTCTGAGGAGTTCCCAGTACTTTATCCTTTCTCCTGTGTATTTACCTTAACAAGCTCCAGCTGTTTTTATTCTCAGAAGGTTTACTCCCTGATATACAGCTGCCTACCCCCTTCGTAAGTGCAGGTCCTAAATGAGCTTTTTTCTCTGTTCCCTCACCACAATCCAGATTCTTTTTGGAAGTTACCAGTACAGTAACCATACCAGGAAGTACTTAATTAATTAAGCTACTGCTTTTCTTAATCTCAGTGGAGATATTTACTGATAAACAGCTACCTACGCAGCATGTTCATGTCGTTCCTAAATGAGCTTTTATCTCTCTCCCCTCACCACAAATCAGATTCTTCTGAGGAGTTCCCAGTACAATTATCCTTTCCCCTGTGTAATTACCTTAACAAGCTCCAGCTGTTTTTATTCTCAGAAGGTTTACTCCCTGATATACAGCTGCCTACCCCCTTCGTAAGTGCAGGTCCTAAATGAGCTTTTTTCTCTGTTCCCTCACCACAATCCAGATTCTTTTGGGGAGTTACCAGTACAGTAACCATACCAGGAAGTACTTAATTTATTAAGCTACTGCTTTGCTTACTCTCAGTGGAGATATTTACTGATAAACAGCTACCTACGCAGCATGTTCATGTCGTTCCTAAATGAGCTTTTATCTCTCTCCCCTCACCACAAATCAGATTCTTCTGAGGAGTTCCCAGTACATTATCCTTTCCCCTGTGTAATTACCTTAACAAGCTCCAGCTGTTTTTATTCTCAGAAGGTTTACTCCCTGATATACAGCTGCCTACCCCCTTCGTAAGTGCAGGTCCTAAATGAGCTTTTTCTCTGTTCCCTCACCACAATCCAGATTCTTTTGGGGAGTTACCAGTACAGTAACCATACCAGGAAGTACTTAATTTATTAAGCTACTGCTTTTCTTAATCTCAGTGGAGATATTTACTGATAAACAGCTACCTACGCAGCATGTTCATGTTGTTCCTAAATGAGCTTTTAGCTCTCTCCCCTCACCAGAAATCAGATTCTTCTGAGGAGTTCCCAGTACATTATCCTTTCCCCTGTGTAATTACCTTAACAAGCTGCAGCTGTTTTTATTCTCAGAAGCTTTACTCCCTGATATACAGCTGCCTACCCCCTTCGTAAGTGCAGGTCCTAAATGAGCTTTTTTCTCTGTTCCCTCACCACAATCCAGATTCTTTTGGGGAGTTACCAGTACAGTAACCATACCAGGAAGTACTTAATTTATTAAGCTACTGCTTTTCTTAATCTCAGTGGAGATATTTACTGATAAACAGCTACCTACGCAGCATGTTCATGTCGTTCCTAAATGAGCTTTTATCTCTCTCCCCTCACCACAAATCAGATTCTTCTGAGGAGTTCCCAGTACTTTATCCTTTCTCCTGTGTAATTACCTTAACAAGCTCCAGCTGTTTTTATTCTCAGAAGGTTTACTCCCTGATATACAGCTGCCTACCCCCTTCGTAAGTGCAGGTCCTAAATGAGCTTTTTTCTCTGTTCCCTCACCACAATCCAGATTCTTTTGGGAGTTACTGGTACAGTAACCATACCAGGAAGTACTTAATTTATTAAGCTACTGCTTTTCTTAATCTCAGTGGAGATATTTACTGATAAACAGCTACCTACGCAGCATGTTCATGTCGTTCCTAAATGAGCTTTTATCTCTCTCCCCTCACCACAAATCAGATTCTTCTGAGGAGTTCCCAGTACATTATCCTTTCCCCTGTGTAATTACCTTAACAAGCTCCAGCTGTTTTTATTCTCAGAAGGTTTAGTCCCTGATATACAGCTGCCTACCCCCTTCGTAAGTGCAGGTCCTAAATGAGCTTTTTTCTCTGTTCCCTCACCACAATCCAGATTCTTTTGGGGAGTTACCAGTACAGTAACCATACCAGGAAGTACTTAATTTATTAAGCTACTGCTTTTCTTAATCTCAGTGGAGATATTTACTGATAAACAGCTACCTACGCAGCATGTTCATGTCGTTCCTAAATGAGCTTTTATCTCTCTCCCCTCACCACAAATCAGATTCTTCTGAGGAGTTCCCAGTACATTATCCTTTCCCCTGTGTAATTACCTTAACAAGCTGCAGCTGTTTTTATTCTCAGAAGGTTTACTCCCTGATATAAAGCTGCCTACACCCTTCGTAAGTGCAGGTCCTAAATGAGCTTTTTTCTCTGTTCCCTCACCACAATCCAGATTCTTTTGGGGAGTTACCAGTACAGTATCCATACCAGGAAGTACTTAATTTATTAAGCTACTGCTTTTCTAAAGCTCAGTGGAGATATTTACTGATAAACAGCTACCTACGCAGCATGTTCATGTCGTTCCTAAATGAGCTTTTATCTCTCTCCCCTCACCACAAATCAGATTCTTCTGAGGAGTTCCCAGTACTTTATCCTTTCTCCTGTGTAATTACCTTAACAAGCTCCAGCTGTTTTTATTCTCAGAAGGTGTAGTCCCTGATATACAGCTGCCTACCCCCTTCGTAAGTGCAGGTCCTAAATGAGCTTTTTTCTCTGTTCCCTCACCACAATCCAGATTCTTTTGGGGAGTTACCAGTACAGTAACCATACCAGGAAGTACTTAATTTATTAAGCTACTGCTTTTCTTAATCTCAGTGGAGATATTTACTGATAAACAGCTACCTACGCAGCATGTTCATGTCGTTCCTAAATGAGCTTTTATCTCTCTCCCCTCACCACAAATCAGATTCTTCTGAGGAGTTCCCAGTACTTTATCCTTTCTCCTGTGTAATTACCTTAACAAGCTCCAGCTGTTTTTATTCTCAGAAGGTTTACTCCCTGATATACAGCTGCCTACCCCCTTCGTAAGTGCAGGTCCTAAATGAGCTTTTTTCTCTGTTCCCTCACCACAATGCAGATTCTTTTGGGGAGTTACCAGTACAGTAACCATACCAGGAAGTACTTAATTTATTAAGCTACTGCTTTTCTTAATCTCAGTGGAGATATTTACTGATAAACAGCTACCTACGCAGCATGTTCATGTCGTTCTTAAATGAGCTTTTATCTCTCTCCCCTCACCACAAATCAGATTCTTCTGAGGAGTTCCCAGTACATTATCCTTTCCCCTGTGTAATTACCTTAACAAGCTCCAGCTGTTTTTATTCTCAGAAGGTTTAGTCCCTGATATACAGCTGCCTACCACCTTCGTAAGTGCAGGTCCTAAATGAGCTTTTTTCTCTGTTCCCTCACCACAATCCAGATTCTTTTGGGGAGTTACCAGTACAGTAACCATACCAGGAAGTACTTAATTTATTAAGCTACTGCTTTTCTTAATCTCAGTGGAGATATTTACTGATAAACAGCTACCTACGCAGCATGTTCATGTCGTTCCTAAATGAGCTTTTATCTCTCTCCCCTCACCACAAATCAGATTCTTCTGAGGAGTTCCCAGTACTTTATCCTTTCCCCTGTGTAATTACCTTAACAAGCTGCAGCTGTTTTTATTCTCAGAAGCTTTACTCCCTGATATACAGCTGCCTACCCCCTTCGTAAGTGCAGGTCCTAAATGAGCTTTTTTCTCTGTTCCCTCACCACAATCCAGATTCTTTTGGGGAGTTACCAGTACAGTAACCATACCAGGAAGTACTTAATTTATTAAGCTACTGCTTTTCTAAAGCTCAGTGGAGATATTTACTGATAAACAGCTACCTACGCAGCATGTTCATGTCGTTCCTAAATGAGCTTTTATCTCTCTCCCCTCACCACAAATCAGATTCTTCTGAGGAGTTCCCAGTACTTTATCCTTTCTCCTGTGTAATTACCTTAACAAGCTCCAGCTGTTTTTATTCTCAGAAGGTTTACTCCCTGATATACAGCTGCCTACCCCCTTCGTAAGTGCAGGTCCTAAATGAGCTTTTTTCTCTGTTCCCTCACCACAATCCAGATTCTTTTGGGGAGTTACCAGTACAGTAACCATACCAGGAAGTACTTAATTTATTAAGCTACTGCTTTTCTTAATCTCAGTGGAGATATTTACTGATAAACAGCTACCTACGCAGCATGTTCATGTCGTTCCTAAATGAGCTTTTATCTCTCTCCCCTCACCACAAATCAGATTCTTCTGAGGAGTTCCCAGTACATTATCCTTTCCCCTGTGTAATTACCTTAACAAGCTCCAGCTGTTTTTATTCTCAGAAGGTTTACTCCCTGATATACAGCTGCCTACCCCCTTCGTAAGTGCAGGTCCTAAATGAGCTTTTTTCTCTGTTCCCTCACCACAATCCAGATTCTTTTGGGGAGTTACCAGTACAGTAACCATACCAGGAAGTACTTAATTTATTAAGCTACTGCTTGCTTACTCTCAGTGGAGATATTTACTGATAAACAGCTACCTACGCAGCATGTTCATGTCGTTCCTAAATGAGCTTTTATCTCTCTCCCCTCACCACAAATCAGATTCTTCTGAGGAGTTCCCAGTACATTATCCTTTCCCCTGTGTAATTACCTTAACAAGCTCCAGCTGTTTTTATTCTCAGAAGGTTTACTCCCTGATATACAGCTGCCTACCCCCTTCGTAAGTGCAGGTCCTAAATGAGCTTTTTTCTCTGTTCCCTCACCACAATCCAGATTCTTTTGGGGAGTTACCAGTACAGTAACCATACCAGGAAGTACTTAATTTATTAAGCTACTGCTTTTCTAATCTCAGTGGAGATATTTACTGATAAACAGCTACCTACGCAGCATGTTCATGTCGTTCCTAAATGAGCTTTTATCTCTCTCCCCTCACCACAAATCAGATTCTTCTGAGGAGTTCCCAGTACATTATCCTTTCCCCTGTGTAATTACCTTAACAAGCTGCAGCTGTTTTTTATTCTCAGAAGCTTTACTCCCTGATATACAGCTGCCTACCCCCTTCGTAAGTGCAGGTCCTAAATGAGCTTTTTTCTCTGTTCCCTCACCACAATCCAGATTCTTTTGGGGAGTTACCAGTACAGTAACCATACCAGGAAGTACTTAATTTATTAAGCTACTGCTTTTCTTAATCTCAGTGGAGATATTTACTGATAAACAGCTACCTACGCAGCATGTTCATGTCGTTCCTAAATGAGCTTTTATCTCTCTCCCCTCACCACAAATCAGATTCTTCTGAGGAGTTCCCAGTACTTTATCCTTTCTCCTGTGTAATTACCTTAACAAGCTCCAGCTGTTTTTATTCTCAGAAGGTTTACTCCCTGATATACAGCTGCCTACCCCCTTCGTAAGTGCAGGTCCTAAATGAGCTTTTTTCTCTGTTCCCTCACCACAATCCAGATTCTTTTGGGGAGTTACCAGTACAGTAACCATACCAGGAAGTACTTAATTTATTAAGCTACTGCTTTTCTTAATCTCAGTGGAGATATTTACTGATAAACAGCTACCTACGCAGCATGTTCATGTCGTTCCTAAATGAGCTTTTATCTCTCTCCCCTCACCACAAATCAGATTCTTCTGAGGAGTTCCCAGTACATTATCCTTTCCCCTGTGTAATTACCTTAACAAGCTCCAGCTGTTTTTATTCTCAGAAGGTTTAGTCCCTGATATACAGCTGCCTACCCCCTTCGTAAGTGCAGGTCCTAAATGAGCTTTTTTCTCTGTTCCCTCACCACAATCCAGATTCTTTTGGGGAGTTACCAGTACAGTAACCATACCAGGAAGTACTTAATTTATTAAGCTACTGCTTTTCTTAATCTCAGTGGAGATATTTACTGATAAACAGCTACCTACGCAGCATGTTCATGTCGTTCCTAAATGAGCTTTTATCTCTCTCCCCTCACCACAAATCAGATTCTTCTGAGGAGTTCCCAGTACTTTATCCTTTCCCCTGTGTAATTACCTTAACAAGCTGCAGCTGTTTTTATTCTCAGAAGCTTTACTCCCTGATATACAGCTGCCTACCCCCTTCGTAAGTGCAGGTCCTAAATGAGCTTTTTTCTCTGTTCCCTCACCACAATCCAGATTCTTTTGGGGAGTTACCAGTACAGTAACCATACCAGGAAGTACTTAATTTATTAAGCTACTGCTTTTCTAAAGCTCAGTGGAGATATTTACTGATAAACAGCTACCTACGCAGCATGTTCATGTCGTTCCTAAATGAGCTTTTATCTCTCTCCCCTCACCACAAATCAGATTCTTCTGAGGAGTTCCCAGTACTTTATCCTTTCTCCTGTGTAATTACCTTAACAAGCTCCAGCTGTTTTTATTCTCAGAAGGTTTACTCCCTGATATACAGCTGCCTACCCCCTTCGTAAGTGCAGGTCCTAAATGAGCTTTTTTCTCTGTTCCCTCACCACAATCCAGATTCTTTTGGGGAGTTACCAGTACAGTAACCATACCAGGAAGTACTTAATTTATTAAGCTACTGCTTTTCTTAATCTCAGTGGAGATATTTACTGATAAACAGCTACCTACGCAGCATGTTCATGTCGTTCCTAAATGAGCTTTTATCTCTCTCCCCTCACCACAAATCAGATTCTTCTGAGGAGTTCCCAGTACATTATCCTTTCCCCTGTGTAATTACCTTAACAAGCTCCAGCTGTTTTTATTCTCAGAAGGTTTAGTCCCTGATATACAGCTGCCTACCCCCTTCGTAAGTGCAGGTCCTAAATGAGCTTTTTTCTCTGTTCCCTCACCACAATCCAGATTCTTTTGGGGAGTTACCAGTACAGTAACCATACCAGGAAGTACTTAATTTATTAAGCTACTGCTTTTCTTAATCTCAGTGGAGATATTTACTGATAAACAGCTACCTACGCAGCATGTTCATGTCGTTCCTAAATGAGCTTTTATCTCTCTCCCCTCACCACAAATCAGATTCTTCTGAGGAGTTCCCAGTACATTATCCTTTCCCCTGTGTAATTACCTTAACAAGCTCCAGCTGTTTTTATTCTCAGAAGGTTTACTCCCTGATATACAGCTGCCTACCCCCTTCGTAAGTGCAGGTCCTAAATGAGCTTTTTTCTCTGTTCCCTCACCACAATCCAGATTCTTTTGGGGAGTTACCAGTACAGTAACCATACCAGGAAGTACTTAATTTATTAAGCTACTGCTTTTCTTAATCTCAGTGGAGATATTTACTGATAAACAGCTACCTACGCAGCATGTTCATGTCGTTCCTAAATGAGCTTTTATCTCTCTCCCCTCACCACAAATCAGATTCTTCTGAGGAGTTCCCAGTACATTATCCTTTCCCCTGTGTAATTACCTTAACAAGCTGCAGCTGTTTTTATTCTCAGAAGCTTTACTCCCTGATATACAGCTGCCTACCCCCTTCGTAAGTGCAGGTCCTAAATGAGCTTTTTTCTCTGTTCCCTCACCACAATCCAGATTCTTTTGGGGAGTTACCAGTACAGTAACCATACCAGGAAGTACTTAATTTATTAAGCTACTGCTTTTCTTAATCTCAGTGGAGATATTTACTGATAAACAGCTACCTACGCAGCATGTTCATGTCGTTCCTAAATGAGCTTTTATCTCTCTCCCCTCACCACAAATCAGATTCTTCTGAGGAGTTCCCAGTACTTTATCCTTTCTCCTGTGTAATTACCTTAACAAGCTCCAGCTGTTTTTATTCTCAGAAGGTTTACTCCCTGATATACAGCTGCCTACCCCCTTCGTAAGTGCAGGTCCTAAATGAGCTTTTTTCTCTGTTCCCTCACCACAATCCAGATTCTTTTGGGGAGTTACCAGTACAGTAACCATACCAGGAAGTACTTAATTTATTAAGCTACTGCTTTTCTTAATCTCAGTGGAGATATTTACTGATAAACAGCTACCTACGCAGCATGTTCATGTCGTTCCTAAATGAGCTTTTATCTCTCTCCCCTCACCACAAATCAGATTCTTCTGAGGAGTTCCCAGTACATTATCCTTTCCCCTGTGTAATTACCTTAACAAGCTCCAGCTGTTTTTATTCTCAGAAGGTTTACTCCCTGATATACAGCTGCCTACCCCCTTCGTAAGTGCAGGTCCTAAATGAGCTTTTTTCTCTGTTCCCTCACCACAATCCAGATTCTTTTGGGGAGTTACCAGTACAGTAACCATACCAGGAAGTACTTAATTTATTAAGCTACTGCTTTTCTTAATCTCAGTGGAGATATTTACTGATAAACAGCTACCTACGCAGCATGTTCATGTCGTTCCTAAATGAGCTTTTATCTCTCTCCCCTCACCACAAATCAGATTCTTCTGAGGAGTTCCCAGTACATTATCCTTTCCCCTGTGTAATTACCTTAACAAGCTCCAGCTGTTTTTATTCTCAGAAGGCTTTACTCCCTGATATACAGCTGCCTACCCCCTTCGTAAGTGCAGGTCCTAAATGAGCTTTTTTCTCTGTTCCCTCACCACAATCCAGATTCTTTTGGGGAGTTACCAGTACAGTAACCATACCAGGAAGTACTTAATTTATTAAGCTACTGCTTTTCTTAATCTCAGTGGAGATATTTACTGATAAACAGCTACCTACGCAGCATGTTCATGTCGTTCCTAAATGAGCTTTTATCTCTCTCCCCTCACCACAAATCAGATTCTTCTGAGGAGTTCCCAGTACATTATCCTTTCCCCTGTGTAATTACCTTAACAAGCTGCAGCTGTTTTTATTCTCAGAAGGTTTACTCCCTGATATACAGCTGCCTACCCCCTTCGTAAGTGCAGGTCCTAAATGAGCTTTTTTCTCTGTTCCCTCACCACAATCCAGATTCTTTTGGGGAGTTACCAGTACAGTAACCATACCAGGAAGTACTTAATTTATTAAGCTACTGCTTTTCTTAATCTCAGTGGAGATATTTACTGATAAACAGCTACCTACGCAGCATGTTCATGTCGTTCCTAAATGAGCTTTTATCTCTCTCCCCTCACCACAAATCAGATTCTTCTGAGGAGTTCCCAGTACTTTATCCTTTCTCCTGTGTAATTACCTTAACAAGCTCCAGCTGTTTTTATTCTCAGAAGGTTTACTCCCTGATATACAGCTGCCTACCCCCTTCGTAAGTGCAGGTCCTAAATGAGCTTTTTTCTCTGTTCCCTCACCACAATCCAGATTCTTTTGGGAGTTACCAGTACAGTAACCATACCAGGAAGTACTTAATTTATTAAGCTACTGCTTTTCTTAATCTCAGTGGAGATATTTACTGATAAACAGCTACCTACGCAGCATGTTCATGTCGTTCCTAAATGAGCTTTTATCTCTCTCCCCTCACCACAAATCAGATTCTTCTGAGGAGTTCCCAGTACTTTATCCTTTCTCCTGTGTAATTACCTTAACAAGCTCCAGCTGTTTTTATTCTCAGAAGGTTTACTCCCTGATATACAGCTGCCTACCCCCTTCGTAAGTGCAGGTCCTAAATGAGCTTTTTTCTCTGTTCCCTCACCACAATCCAGATTCTTTTGGGGAGTTACCAGTACAGTAACCATACCAGGAAGTACTTAATTTATTAAGCTACTGCTTTTCTTAATCTCAGTGGAGATATTTACTGATAAACAGCTACCTACGCAGCATGTTCATGTCGTTCCTAAATGAGCTTTTATCTCTCTCCCCTCACCACAAATCAGATTCTTCTGAGGAGTTCCCAGTACATTATCCTTTCCCCTGTGTAATTACCTTAACAAGCTCCAGCTGTTTTTATTCTCAGAAGGTTTAGTCCCTGATATACAGCTGCCTACCCCCTTCGTAAGTGCAGGTCCTAAATGAGCTTTTTTCTCTGTTCCCTCACCACAATCCAGATTCTTTTGGGGAGTTACCAGTACAGTAACCATACCAGGAAGTACTTAATTTATTAAGCTACTGCTTTTCTAAAGCTCAGTGGAGATATTTACTGATAAACAGCTACCTACGCAGCATGTTCATGTCGTTCCTAAATGAGCTTTTATCTCTCTCCCCTCACCACAAATCAGATTCTTCTGAGGAGTTCCCAGTACTTTATCCTTTCTCCTGTGTAATTACCTTAACAAGCTCCAGCTGTTTTTATTCTCAGAAGGTTTACTCCCTGATATACAGCTGCCTACCCCCTTCGTAAGTGCAGGTCCTAAATGAGCTTTTTTCTCTGTTCCCTCACCACAATCCAGATTCTTTTGGGGAGTTACCAGTACAGTAACCATACCAGGAAGTACTTAATTTATTAAGCTACTGCTTTTCTTAATCTCAGTGGAGATATTTACTGATAAACAGCTACCTACGCAGCATGTTCATGTCGTTCCTAAATGAGCTTTTATCTCTCTCCCCTCACCACAAATCAGATTCTTCTGAGGAGTTCCCAGTACTTTATCCTTTCTCCTGTGTAATTACCTTAACAAGCTCCAGCTGTTTTTATTCTCAGAAGGATTTACTCCCTGATATACAGCTGCCTACCCCCTTCGTAAGTGCAGGTCCTAAATGAGCTTTTTTCTCTGTTCCCTCACCACAATCCAGATTCTTTTGGGGAGTTACCAGTACAGTAACCATACCAGGAAGTACTTAATTTATTAAGCTACTGCTTTTCTTAATCTCAGTGGAGATATTTACTGATAAACAGCTACCTACGCAGCATGTTCATGTCGTTCCTAAATGAGCTTTTATCTCTCTCCCCTCACCACAAATCAGATTCTTCTGAGGAGTTCCCAGTACTTTATCCTTTCTCCTGTGTAATTACCTTAACAAGCTCCAGCTGTTTTTATTCTCAGAAGGTTTAGTCCCTGATATACAGCTGCCTATCCCCTTCGTAAGTGCAGGTCCTAAATGAGCTTTTTTCTCTGTTCCCTCACCACAATCCAGATTCTTTTGGGGAGTTACCAGTACAGTAACCATACCAGGAAGTACTTAATTTATTAAGCTACTGCTTTTCTTAATCTCAGTGGAGATATTTACTGATAAACAGCTACCTACGCAGCATGTTCATGTCGTTCCTAAATGAGCTTTTATCTCTCTCCCCTCACCACAAATCAGATTCTTCTGAGGAGTTCCCAGTACTTTATCCTTTCCCCTGTGTAATTACCTTAACAAGCTGCAGCTGTTTTTATTCTCAGAAGCTTTACTCCCTGATATACAGCTGCCTACCCCCTTCGTAAGTGCAGGTCCTAAATGAGCTTTTTTCTCTGTTCCCTCACCACAATCCAGATTCTTTTGGGGAGTTACCAGTACAGTAACCATACCAGGAAGTACTTAATTTATTAAGCTACTGCTTTTTAAAGCTCAGTGGAGATATTTACTGATAAACAGCTACCTACGCAGCATGTTCATGTCGTTCCTAAATGAGCTTTTATCTCTCTCCCCTCACCACAAATCAGATTCTTCTGAGGAGTTCCCAGTACTTTATCCTTTCTCCTGTGTAATTACCTTAACAAGCTCCAGCTGTTTTTATTCTCAGAAGGTTTACTCCCTGATATACAGCTGCCTACCCCCTTCGTAAGTGCAGGTCCTAAATGAGCTTTTTTCTCTGTTCCCTCACCACAATCCAGATTCTTTTGGGAGTTACCAGTACAGTAACCATACCAGGAAGTACTTAATTTATTAAGCTACTGCTTTTCTTAATCTCAGTGGAGATATTTACTGATAAACAGCTACCTACGCAGCATGTTCATGTCGTTCCTAAATGAGCTTTTATCTCTCTCCCCTCACCACAAATCAGATTCTTCTGAGGAGTTCCCAGTACATTATCCTTTCCCCTGTGTAATTACCTTAACAAGCTCCAGCTGTTTTTATTCTCAGAAGGTTTACTCCCTGATATACAGCTGCCTACCCCCTTCGTAAGTGCAGGTCCTAAATGAGCTTTTTTCTCTGTTCCCTCACCACAATCCAGATTCTTTTGGGGAGTTACCAGTACAGTAACCATACCAGGAAGTACTTAATTTATTAAGCTACTGCTTGCTTACTCTCAGTGGAGATATTTACTGATAAACAGCTACCTACGCAGCATGTTCATGTCGTTCCTAAATGAGCTTTTATCTCTCTCCCCTCACCACAAATCAGATTCTTCTGAGGAGTTCCCAGTACATTATCCTTTCCCCTGTGTAATTACCTTAACAAGCTCCAGCTGTTTTTATTCTCAGAAGGTTTACTCCCTGATATACAGCTGCCTACCCCCTTCGTAAGTGCAGGTCCTAAATGAGCTTTTTTCTCTGTTCCCTCACCACAATCCAGATTCTTTTGGGAGTTACCAGTACAGTAACCATACCAGGAAGTACTTAATTTATTAAGCTACTGCTTTTCTTAATCTCAGTGGAGATATTTACTGATAAACAGCTACCTACGCAGCATGTTCATGTCGTTCCTAAATGAGCTTTTATCTCTCTCCCCTCACCACAAATCAGATTCTTCTGAGGAGTTCCCAGTACTTTATCCTTTCTCCTGTGTAATTACCTTAACAAGCTCCAGCTGTTTTTATTCTCAGAAGGTTACTCCCTGATATACAGCTGCCTACCCCCTTCGTAAGTGCAGGTCCTAAATGAGCTTTTTTCTCTGTTCCCTCACCACAATCCAGATTCTTTTGGGGAGTTACCAGTACAGTAACCATACCAGGAAGTACTTAATTTATTAAGCTACTGCTTTTCTTAATCTCAGTGGAGATATTTACTGATAAACAGCTACCTACGCAGCATGTTCATGTCGTTCCTAAATGAGCTTTTATCTCTCTCCCCTCACCACAAATCAGATTCTTCTGAGGAGTTCCCAGTACTTTATCCTTTCTCCTGTGTAATTACCTTAACAAGCTCCAGCTGTTTTTATTCTCAGAAGGTTTACTCCCTGATATACAGCTGCCTACCCCCTTCGTAAGTGCAGGTCCTAAATGAGCTTTTTTCTCTGTTCCCTCACCACAATGCAGATTCTTTTGGGGAGTTACCAGTACAGTAACCATACCAGGAAGTACTTAATTTATTAAGCTACTGCTTTTCTTAATCTCAGTGGAGATATTTACTGATAAACAGCTACCTACGCAGCATGTTCATGTCGTTCTTAAATGAGCTTTTATCTCTCTCCCCTCACCACAAATCAGATTCTTCTGAGGAGTTCCCAGTACATTATCCTTTCCCCTGTGTAATTACCTTAACAAGCTCCAGCTGTTTTTATTCTCAGAAGGTTTAGTCCCTGATATACAGCTGCCTACCCCCTTCGTAAGTGCAGGTCCTAAATGAGCTTTTTTCTCTGTTCCCTCACCACAATCCAGATTCTTTTGGGGAGTTACCAGTACAGTAACCATACCAGGAAGTACTTAATTTATTAAGCTACTGCTTTTCTTAATCTCAGTGGAGATATTTACTGATAAACAGCTACCTACGCAGCATGTTCATGTCGTTCCTAAATGAGCTTTTATCTCTCTCCCCTCACCACAAATCAGATTCTTCTGAGGAGTTCCCAGTACATTATCCTTTCCCCTGTGTAATTACCTTAACAAGCTGCAGCTGTTTTTATTCTCAGAAGCTTTACTCCCTGATATACAGCTGCCTACCCCCTTCGTAAGTGCAGGTCCTAAATGAGCTTTTTTCTCTGTTCCCTCACCACAATCCAGATTCTTTTGGGGAGTTACCAGTACAGTAACCATACCAGGAAGTACTTAATTTATTAAGCTACTGCTTTTCTAAAGCTCAGTGGAGATATTTACTGATAAACAGCTACCTACGCAGCATGTTCATGTCGTTCCTAAATGAGCTTTTATCTCTCTCCCCTCACCACAAATCAGATTCTTCTGAGGAGTTCCCAGTACTTTATCCTTTCTCCTGTGTAATTACCTTAACAAGCTCCAGCTGTTTTTATTCTCAGAAGGTTTACTCCCTGATATACAGCTGCCTACCCCCTTCGTAAGTGCAGGTCCTAAATGAGCTTTTTTCTCTGTTCCCTCACCACAATCCAGATTCTTTTGGGGAGTTACCAGTACAGTAACCATACCAGGAAGTACTTAATTTATTAAGCTACTGCTTTTCTTAATCTCAGTGGAGATATTTACTGATAAACAGCTACCTACGCAGCATGTTCATGTCGTTCCTAAATGAGCTTTTATCTCTCTCCCCTCACCACAAATCAGATTCTTCTGAGGAGTTCCCAGTACATTATCCTTTCCCCTGTGTAATTACCTTAACAAGCTGCAGCTGTTTTTATTCTCAGAAGGTTTACTCCCTGATATACAGCTGCCTACCCCCTTCGTAAGTGCAGGTCCTAAATGAGCTTTTTTCTCTGTTCCCTCACCACAATCCAGATTCTTTTGGGGAGTTACCAGTACAGTAACCATACCAGGAAGTACTTAATTTATTAAGCTACTGCTATGCTTACTCTCAGTGGGGATATTTCCTAATAAACAGCTACCTACGCAGCATGTTCATGTCGTTCCTAAATGAGCTTTTATCTCTCTCCCCTCACCACAAATCAGATTCTTCTGAGGAGTTCCCAGTACATTATCCTTTCCCCTGTGTAATTACCTTAACAAGCTCCAGCTGTTTTTATTCTCAGAAGGTTTACTCCCTGATATACAGCTGCCTACCCCCTTCGTAAGTGCAGGTCCTAAATGAGCTTTTTTCTCTGTTCCCTCACCACAATCCAGATTCTTTTGGGGAGTTACCAGTACAGTAACCATACCAGGAAGTACTTAATTTATTAAGCTACTGCTTTTCTTAATCTCAGTGGAGATATTTACTGATAAACAGCTACCTACGCAGCATGTTCATGTTGTTCCTAAATGAGCTTTTAGCTCTCTCCCCTCACCACAAATCAGATTCTTCTGAGGAGTTCCCAGTACATTATCCTTTCCCCTGTGTAATTACCTTAACAAGCTGCAGCTGTTTTTATTCTCAGAAGCTTTACTCCCTGATATACAGCTGCCTACCCCCTTCGTAAGTGCAGGTCCTAAATGAGCTTTTTTCTCTGTTCCCTCACCACAATCCAGATTCTTTTGGGGAGTTACCAGTACAGTAACCATACCAGGAAGTACTTAATTTATTAAGCTACTGCTTTTCTTAATCTCAGTGGAGATATTTACTGATAAACAGCTACCTACGCAGCATGTTCATGTCGTTCCTAAATGAGCTTTTATCTCTCTCCCCTCACCACAAATCAGATTCTTCTGAGGAGTTCCCAGTACTTTATCCTTTCTCCTGTGTAATTACCTTAACAAGCTCCTGCTGTTTTTATTTTCAGAAGGTTTACTCCCTGATATACAGCTGCCTACCCCCTTCGTAAGTGCAGGTCCTAAATGAGCTTTTTTCTCTGTTCCCTCACCACAATCCAGATTCTTTTGGGGAGTTACCAGTACAGTAACCATACCAGGAAGTACTTAATTTATTAAGCTACTGCTTTTCTTAATCTCAGTGGAGATATTTACTGATAAACAGCTACCTACGCAGCATGTTCATGTCGTTCCTAAATGAGCTTTTATCTCTCTCCCCTCACCACAAATCAGATTCTTCTGAGGAGTTCCCAGTACATTATCCTTTCCCCTGTGTAATTACCTTAACAAGCTCCAGCTGTTTTTATTCTCAGAAGGTTTACTCCCTGATATACAGCTGCCTACCCCCTTCGTAAGTGCAGGTCCTAAATGAGCTTTTTTCTCTGTTCCCTCACCACAATCCAGATTCTTTTGGGGAGTTACCAGTACAGTAACCATACCAGGAAGTACTTAATTTATTAAGCTACTGCTTTTCTTAATCTCAGTGGAGATATTTACTGATAAACAGCTACCTACGCAGCATGTTCATGTCGTTCCTAAATGAGCTTTTATCTCTCTCCCCTCACCACAAATCAGATTCTTCTGAGGAGTTCCCAGTACATTATCCTTTCCCCTGTGTAATTACCTTAACAAGCTGCAGCTGTTTTTATTCTCAGAAGGTTTACTCCCTGATATACAGCTGCCTACCCCCTTCGTAAGTGCAGGTCCTAAATGAGCTTTTTTCTCTGTTCCCTCACCACAATCCAGATTCTTTTGGGGAGTTACCAGTACAGTAACCATACCAGGAAGTACTTAATTTATTAAGCTACTGCTTTTCTTAATCTCAGTGGAGATATTTACTGATAAACAGCTACCTACGCAGCATGTTCATGTCGTTCCTAAATGAGCTTTTATCTCTCTCCCCTCACCACAAATCAGATTCTTCTGAGGAGTTCCCAGTACTTTATCCTTTCTCCTGTGTAATTACCTTAACAAGCTCCAGCTGTTTTTATTCTCAGAAGGTTTACTCCCTGATATACAGCTGCCTACCCCCTTCGTAAGTGCAGGTCCTAAATGAGCTTTTTTCTCTGTTCCCTCACCACAATCCAGATTCTTTTGGGAGTTACCAGTACAGTAACCATACCAGGAAGTACTTAATTTATTAAGCTACTGCTTTTCTTAATCTCAGTGGAGATATTTACTGATAAACAGCTACCTACGCAGCATGTTCATGTCGTTCCTAAATGAGCTTTTATCTCTCTCCCCTCACCACAAATCAGATTCTTCTGAGGAGTTCCCAGTACTTTATCCTTTCTCCTGTGTAATTACCTTAACAAGCTCCAGCTGTTTTTATTCTCAGAAGGTTTACTCCCTGATATACAGCTGCCTACCCCCTTCGTAAGTGCAGGTCCTAAATGAGCTTTTTTCTCTGTTCCCTCACCACAATCCAGATTCTTTTGGGGAGTTACCAGTACAGTAACCATACCAGGAAGTACTTAATTTATTAAGCTACTGCTTTTCTTAATCTCAGTGGAGATATTTACTGATAAACAGCTACCTACGCAGCATGTTCATGTCGTTCCTAAATGAGCTTTTATCTCTCTCCCCTCACCACAAATCAGATTCTTCTGAGGAGTTCCCAGTACTTTATCCTTTCTCCTGTGTAATTACCTTAACAAGCTCCAGCTGTTTTTATTCTCAGAAGGTTTACTCCCTGATATACAGCTGCCTACCCCCTTCGTAAGTGCAGGTCCTAAATGAGCTTTTTTCTCTGTTCCCTCACCACAATGCAGATTCTTTTGGGGAGTTACCAGTACAGTAACCATACCAGGAAGTACTTAATTTATTAAGCTACTGCTTTTCTTAATCTCAGTGGAGATATTTACTGATAAACAGCTACCTACGCAGCATGTTCATGTCGTTCTTAAATGAGCTTTTATCTCTCTCCCCTCACCACAAATCAGATTCTTCTGAGGAGTTCCCAGTACATTATCCTTTCCCCTGTGTAATTACCTTAACAAGCTCCAGCTGTTTTTATTCTCAGAAGGTTTAGTCCCTGATATACAGCTGCCTACCCCCTTCGTAAGTGCAGGTCCTAAATGAGCTTTTTTCTCTGTTCCCTCACCACAATCCAGATTCTTTTGGGGAGTTACCAGTACAGTAACCATACCAGGAAGTACTTAATTTATTAAGCTACTGCTTTTCTTAACTCAGTGGAGATATTTACTGATAAACAGCTACCTACGCAGCATGTTCATGTCGTTCCTAAATGAGCTTTTATCTCTCTCCCCTCACCACAAATCAGATTCTTCTGAGGAGTTCCCAGTACTTTATCCTTTCTCCTGTGTAATTACCTTAACAAGCTCCAGCTGTTTTTATTCTCAGAAGGTTTACTCCCTGATATACAGCTGCCTACCCCCTTCGTAAGTGCAGGTCCTAAATGAGCTTTTTTCTCTGTTCCCTCACCACAATCCAGATTCTTTTGGGGAGTTACCAGTACAGTAACCATACCAGGAAGTACTTAATTTATTAAGCTACTGCTTTTCTTAATCTCAGTGGAGATATTTACTGATAAACAGCTACCTACGCAGCATGTTCATGTCGTTCCTAAATGAGCTTTTATCTCTCTCCCCTCACCACAAATCAGATTCTTCTGAGGAGTTCCCAGTACATTATCCTTTCCCCTGTGTAATTACCTTAACAAGCTCCAGCTGTTTTTATTCTCAGAAGGTTTAGTCCCTGATATACAGCTGCCTACCCCCTTCGTAAGTGCAGGTCCTAAATGAGCTTTTTTCTCTGTTCCCTCACCACAATCCAGATTCTTTTGGGGAGTTACCAGTACAGTAACCATACCAGGAAGTACTTAATTTATTAAGCTACTGCTTTTCTTAATCTCAGTGGAGATATTTACTGATAAACAGCTACCTACGCAGCATGTTCATGTCGTTCCTAAATGAGCTTTTATCTCTCTCCCCTCACCACAAATCAGATTCTTCTGAGGAGTTCCCAGTACTTTATCCTTTCTCCTGTGTAATTACCTTAACAAGCTCCAGCTGTTTTTATTCTCAGAAGCTTTACTCCCTGATATACAGCTGCCTACCCCCTTCGTAAGTGCAGGTCCTAAATGAGCTTTTTTCTCTGTTCCCTCACCACAATCCAGATTCTTTTGGGGAGTTACCAGTACAGTAACCATACCAGGAAGTACTTAATTTATTAAGCTACTGCTTTTCTTAATCTCAGTGGAGATATTTACTGATAAACAGCTACCTACGCAGCATGTTCATGTCGTTCCTAAATGAGCTTTTATCTCTCTCCCCTCACCACAAATCAGATTCTTCTGAGGAGTTCCCAGTACTTTATCCTTTCTCCTGTGTAATTACCTTAACAAGCTCCAGCTGTTTTTATTCTCAGAAGGTTTACTCCCTGATATACAGCTGCCTACCCCCTTCGTAAGTGCAGGTCCTAAATGAGCTTTTTTCTCTGTTCCCTCACCACAATCCAGATTCTTTTGGGGAGTTACCAGTACAGTAACCATACCAGGAAGTACTTAATTTATTAAGCTACTGCTTTTCTTAATCTCAGTGGAGATATTTACTGATAAACAGCTACCTACGCAGCATGTTCATGTCGTTCCTAAATGAGCTTTTATCTCTCTCCCCTCACCACAAATCAGATTCTTCTGAGGAGTTCCCAGTACATTATCCTTTCCCCTGTGTAATTACCTTAACAAGCTCCAGCTGTTTTTATTCTCAGAAGGTTTAGTCCCTGATATACAGCTGCCTACCCCCTTCGTAAGTGCAGGTCCTAAATGAGCTTTTTTCTCTGTTCCCTCACCACAATCCAGATTCTTTTGGGGAGTTACCAGTACAGTAACCATACCAGGAAGTACTTAATTTATTAAGCTACTGCTTTTCTTAATCTCAGTGGAGATATTTACTGATAAACAGCTACCTACGCAGCATGTTCATGTCGTTCCTAAATGAGCTTTTATCTCTCTCCCCTCACCACAAATCAGATTCTTCTGAGGAGTTCCCAGTACATTATCCTTTCCCCTGTGTAATTACCTTAACAAGCTCCAGCTGTTTTTATTCTCAGAAGGTTTACTCCCTGATATACAGCTGCCTACCCCCTTCGTAAGTGCAGGTCCTAAATGAGCTTTTTTCTCTGTTCCCTCACCACAATCCAGATTCTTTTGGGGAGTTACCAGTACAGTAACCATACCAGGAAGTACTTAATTTATTAAGCTACTGCTTTCTTAATCTCAGTGGAGATATTTACTGATAAACAGCTACCTACGCAGCATGTTCATGTCGTTCCTAAATGAGCTTTTATCTCTCTCCCCTCACCACAAATCAGATTCTTCTGAGGAGTTCCCAGTACATTATCCTTTCCCCTGTGTAATTACCTTAACAAGCTCCAGCTGTTTTTATTCTCAGAAGGTTAGTCCCTGATATACAGCTGCCTACCCCCTTCGTAAGTGCAGGTCCTAAATGAGCTTTTTTCTCTGTTCCCTCACCACAATCCAGATTCTTTTGGGAGTTACCAGTACAGTAACCATACCAGGAAGTACTTAATTTATTAAGCTACTGCTTTTCTTAATCTCAGTGGAGATATTTACTGATAAACAGCTACCTACGCAGCATGTTCATGTCGTTCCTAAATGAGCTTTTATCTCTCTCCCCTCACCACAAATCAGATTCTTCTGAGGAGTTCCCAGTACTTTATCCTTTCTCCTGTGTAATTACCTTAACAAGCTCCAGCTGTTTTTATTCTCAGAAGGTTTACTCCCTGATATACAGCTGCCTACCCCCTTCGTAAGTGCAGGTCCTAAATGAGCTTTTTTCTCTGTTCCCTCACCACAATCCAGATTCTTTTGGGGAGTTACCAGTACAGTAACCATACCAGGAAGTACTTAATTTATTAAGCTACTGCTTTTCTTAATCTCAGTGGAGATATTTACTGATAAACAGCTACCTACGCAGCATGTTCATGTCGTTCCTAAATGAGCTTTTATCTCTCTCCCCTCACCACAAATCAGATTCTTCTGAGGAGTTCCCAGTACATTATCCTTTCCCCTGTGTAATTACCTTAACAAGCTCCAGCTGTTTTTATTCTCAGAAGGTTTAGTCCCTGATATACAGCTGCCTACCCCCTTCGTAAGTGCAGGTCCTAAATGAGCTTTTTTCTCTGTTCCCTCACCACAATGCAGATTCTTTTGGGGAGTTACCAGTACAGTAACCATACCAGGAAGTACTTAATTTATTAAGCTACTGCTTTTCTTAATCTCAGTGGAGATATTTACTGATAAACAGCTACCTACGCAGCATGTTCATGTCGTTCTTAAATGAGCTTTTATCTCTCTCCCCTCACCACAAATCAGATTCTTCTGAGGAGTTCCCAGTACATTATCCTTTCCCCTGTGTAATTACCTTAACAAGCTCCAGCTGTTTTTATTCTCAGAAGGTTTACTCCCTGATATACAGCTGCCTACCCCCTTCGTAAGTGCAGGTCCTAAATGAGCTTTTTTCTCTGTTCCCTCACCACAATCCAGATTCTTTTGGGGAGTTACCAGTACAGTAACCATACCAGGAAGTACTTAATTTATTAAGCTACTGCTTTTCTTAATCTCAGTGGAGATATTTACTGATAAACAGCTACCTACGCAGCATGTTCATGTCGTTCCTAAATGAGCTTTTATCTCTCTCCCCTCACCACAAATCAGATTCTTCTGAGGAGTTCCCAGTACTTTATCCTTTCCCCTGTGTAATTACCTTAACAAGCTGCAGCTGTTTTTATTCTCAGAAGTTTACTCCCTGATATACAGCTGCCTACCCCCTTCGTAAGTGCAGGTCCTAAATGAGCTTTTTTCTCTGTTCCCTCACCACAATCCAGATTCTTTTGGGGAGTTACCAGTACAGTAACCATACCAGGAAGTACTTAATTTATTAAGCTACTGCTTTGCTTACTCTAAGTGGAGATATTTACTGATAAACAGCTACCTACGCAGCATGTTCATGTCGTTCCTAAATGAGCTTTTATCTCTCTCCCCTCACCACAAATCAGATTCTTCTGAGGAGTTCCCAGTACTTTATCCTTTCTCCTGTGTAATTACCTTAACAAGCTCCAGCTGTTTTTATTCTCAGAAGGTTTACTCCCTGATATACAGCTGCCTACCCCCTTCGTAAGTGCAGGTCCTAAATGAGCTTTTTTCTCTGTTCCCTCACCACAATCCAGATTCTTTTGGGGAGTTACCAGTACAGTAACCATACCAGGAAGTACTTAATTTATTAAGCTACTGCTTTTCTTAATCTCAGTGGAGATATTTACTGATAAACAGCTACCTACGCAGCATGTTCATGTCGTTCCTAAATGAGCTTTTATCTCTCTCCCCTCACCACAAATCAGATTCTTCTGAGGAGTTCCCAGTACATTATCCTTTCCCCTGTGTAATTACCTTAACAAGCTGCAGCTGTTTTTATTCTCAGAAGGTTTACTCCCTGATATACAGCTGCCTACCCCCTTCGTAAGTGCAGGTCCTAAATGAGCTTTTTTCTCTGTTCCCTCACCACAATCCAGATTCTTTTGGGGAGTTACCAGTACAGTAACCATACCAGGAAGTACTTAATTTATTAAGCTACTGCTATGCTTACTCTCAGTGGGGATATTTCCTAATAAACAGCTACCTACGCAGCATGTTCATGTCGTTCCTAAATGAGCTTTTATCTCTCTCCCCTCACCACAAATCAGATTCTTCTGAGGAGTTCCCAGTACATTATCCTTTCCCCTGTGTAATTACCTTAACAAGCTCCAGCTGTTTTTATTCTCAGAAGGTTTACTCCCTGATATACAGCTGCCTACCCCCTTCGTAAGTGCAGGTCCTAAATGAGCTTTTTTCTCTGTTCCCTCACCACAATCCAGATTCTTTTGGGGAGTTACCAGTACAGTAACCATACCAGGAAGTACTTAATTTATTAAGCTACTGCTTTTCTTAATCTCAGTGGAGATATTTACTGATAAACAGCTACCTACGCAGCATGTTCATGTTGTTCCTAAATGAGCTTTTAGCTCTCTCCCCTCACCACAAATCAGATTCTTCTGAGGAGTTCCCAGTACATTATCCTTTCCCCTGTGTAATTACCTTAACAAGCTGCAGCTGTTTTTATTCTCAGAAGCTTTACTCCCTGATATACAGCTGCCTACCCCCTTCGTAAGTGCAGGTCCTAAATGAGCTTTTTTCTCTGTTCCCTCACCACAATCCAGATTCTTTTGGGGAGTTACCAGTACAGTAACCATACCAGGAAGTACTTAATTTATTAAGCTACTGCTTTTCTTAATCTCAGTGGAGATATTTACTGATAAACAGCTACCTACGCAGCATGTTCATGTCGTTCCTAAATGAGCTTTTATCTCTCTCCCCTCACCACAAATCAGATTCTTCTGAGGAGTTCCCAGTACTTTATCCTTTCTCCTGTGTAATTACCTTAACAAGCTCCTGCTGTTTTTATTTTCAGAAGGTTTACTCCCTGATATACAGCTGCCTACCCCCTTCGTAAGTGCAGGTCCTAAATGAGCTTTTTTCTCTGTTCCCTCACCACAATCCAGATTCTTTTGGGAGTTACCAGTACAGTAACCATACCAGGAAGTACTTAATTTATTAAGCTACTGCTTTTCTTAATCTCAGTGGAGATATTTACTGATAAACAGCTACCTACGCAGCATGTTCATGTCGTTCCTAAATGAGCTTTTATCTCTCTCCCCTCACCACAAATCAGATTCTTCTGAGGAGTTCCCAGTACTTTATCCTTTCTCCTGTGTAATTACCTTAACAAGCTCCAGCTGTTTTTATTCTCAGAAGGTTTACTCCCTGATATACAGCTGCCTACCCCCTTCGTAAGTGCAGGTCCTAAATGAGCTTTTTTCTCTGTTCCCTCACCACAATCCAGATTCTTTTGGGGAGTTACCAGTACAGTAACCATACCAGGAAGTACTTAATTTATTAAGCTACTGCTTTTCTTAATCTCAGTGGAGATATTTACTGATAAACAGCTACCTACGCAGCATGTTCATGTCGTTCCTAAATGAGCTTTTATCTCTCTCCCCTCACCACAAATCAGATTCTTCTGAGGAGTTCCCAGTACATTATCCTTTCCCCTGTGTAATTACCTTAACAAGCTCCAGCTGTTTTTATTCTCAGAAGGTTTAGTCCCTGATATACAGCTGCCTACCCCCTTCGTAAGTGCAGGTCCTAAATGAGCTTTTTTCTCTGTTCCCTCACCACAATCCAGATTCTTTTGGGGAGTTACCAGTACAGTAACCATACCAGGAAGTACTTAATTTATTAAGCTACTGCTTTTCTAAAGCTCAGTGGAGATATTTACTGATAAACAGCTACCTACGCAGCATGTTCATGTCGTTCCTAAATGAGCTTTTATCTCTCTCCCCTCACCACAAATCAGATTCTTCTGAGGAGTTCCCAGTACTTTATCCTTTCTCCTGTGTAATTACCTTAACAAGCTCCAGCTGTTTTTATTCTCAGAAGGTTTACTCCCTGATATACAGCTGCCTACCCCCTTCGTAAGTGCAGGTCCTAAATGAGCTTTTTTCTCTGTTCCCTCACCACAATCCAGATTCTTTTGGGGAGTTACCAGTACAGTAACCATACCAGGAAGTACTTAATTTATTAAGCTACTGCTTTTCTTAACTCAGTGGAGATATTTACTGATAAACAGCTACCTACGCAGCATGTTCATGTCGTTCCTAAATGAGCTTTTATCTCTCTCCCCTCACCACAAATCAGATTCTTCTGAGGAGTTCCCAGTACTTTATCCTTTCTCCTGTGTAATTACCTTAACAAGCTCCAGCTGTTTTTATTCTCAGAAGGTTTACTCCCTGATATACAGCTGCCTACCCCCTTCGTAAGTGCAGGTCCTAAATGAGCTTTTTTCTCTGTTCCCTCACCACAATCCAGATTCTTTTGGGGAGTTACCAGTACAGTAACCATACCAGGAAGTACTTAATTTATTAAGCTACTGCTTTTCTTAATCTCAGTGGAGATATTTACTGATAAACAGCTACCTACGCAGCATGTTCATGTCGTTCCTAAATGAGCTTTTATCTCTCTCCCCTCACCACAAATCAGATTCTTCTGAGGAGTTCCCAGTACATTATCCTTTCCCCTGTGTAATTACCTTAACAAGCTCCAGCTGTTTTTATTCTCAGAAGGTTTAGTCCCTGATATACAGCTGCCTACCCCCTTCGTAAGTGCAGGTCCTAAATGAGCTTTTTTCTCTGTTCCCTCACCACAATGCAGATTCTTTTGGGGAGTTACCAGTACAGTAACCATACCAGGAAGTACTTAATTTATTAAGCTACTGCTTTTCTTAAATCTCAGTGGAGATATTTACTGATAAACAGCTACCTACGCAGCATGTTCATGTCGTTCTTAAATGAGCTTTTATCTCTCTCCCCTCACCACAAATCAGATTCTTCTGAGGAGTTCCCAGTACATTATCCTTTCCCTGTGTAATTACCTTAACAAGCTCCAGCTGTTTTTATTCTCAGAAGGTTTACTCCCTGATATACAGCTGCCTACCCCCTTCGTAAGTGCAGGTCCTAAATGAGCTTTTTTCTCTGTTCCCTCACCACAATCCAGATTCTTTTGGGGAGTTACCAGTACAGTAACCATACCAGGAAGTACTTAATTTATTAAGCTACTGCTTTTCTAAAGCTCAGTGGAGATATTTACTGATAAACAGCTACCTACGCAGCATGTTCATGTCGTTCCTAAATGAGCTTTTATCTCTCTCCCCTCACCACAAATCAGATTCTTCTGAGGAGTTCCCAGTACTTTATCCTTTCTCCTGTGTAATTACCTTAACAAGCTCCAGCTGTTTTTATTCTCAGAAGGTTTACTCCCTGATATACAGCTGCCTACCCCCTTCGTAAGTGCAGGTCCTAAATGAGCTTTTTTCTCTGTTCCCTCACCACAATCCAGATTCTTTTGGGGAGTTACCAGTACAGTAACCATACCAGGAAGTACTTAATTTATTAAGCTACTGCTTTTCTTAATCTCAGTGGAGATATTTACTGATAAACAGCTACCTACGCAGCATGTTCATGTCGTTCCTAAATGAGCTTTTATCTCTCTCCCCTCACCACAAATCAGATTCTTCTGAGGAGTTCCCAGTACATTATCCTTTCCCCTGTGTAATTACCTTAACAAGCTGCAGCTGTTTTTATTCTCAGAAGGTTTAGTCCCTGATATACAGCTGCCTACCCTTCGTAAGTGCAGGTCCTAAATGAGCTTTTTTCTCTGTTCCCTCACCACAATCCAGATTCTTTTGGGGAGTTACCAGTACAGTAACCATACCAGGAAGTACTTAATTTATTAAGCTACTGCTTTGCTTATCTCAGTGGAGATATTTACTGATAAACAGCTACCTACGCAGCATGTTCATGTCGTTCCTAAATGAGCTTTTATCTCTCTCCCCTCACCACAAATCAGATTCTTCTGAGGAGTTCCCAGTACATTATCCTTTCCCCTGTGTAATTACCTTAACAAGCTCCAGCTGTTTTTATTCTCAGAAGCTTTACTCCCTGATATACAGCTGCCTACCCCCTTCGTAAGTGCAGGTCCTAAATGAGCTTTTTTCTCTGTTCCCTCACCACAATCCAGATTCTTTTGGGGAGTTACCAGTACAGTAACCATACCAGGAAGTACTTAATTTATTAAGCTACTGCTTTTCTTAATCTCAGTGGAGATATTTACTGATAAACAGCTACCTACGCAGCATGTTCATGTCGTTCCTAAATGAGCTTTTATCTCTCTCCCCTCACCACAAATCAGATTCTTCTGAGGAGTTCCCAGTACTTTATCCTTTCTCCTGTGTAATTACCTTAACAAGCTCCAGCTGTTTTTATTCTCAGAAGGTTTACTCCCTGATATACAGCTGCCTACCCCCTTCGTAAGTGCAGGTCCTAAATGAGCTTTTTTCTCTGTTCCCTCACCACAATCCAGATTCTTTTGGGGAGTTACCAGTACAGTAACCATACCAGGAAGTACTTAATTTATTAAGCTACTGCTTTTCTTAATCTCAGTGGAGATATTTACTGATAAACAGCTACCTACGCAGCATGTTCATGTCGTTCCTAAATGAGCTTTTATCTCTCTCCCCTCACCACAAATCAGATTCTTCTGAGGAGTTCCCAGTACATTATCCTTTCCCCTGTGTAATTACCTTAACAAGCTCCAGCTGTTTTTATTCTCAGAAGGTTTAGTCCCTGATATACAGCTGCCTACCCCCTTCGTAAGTGCAGGTCCTAAATGAGCTTTTTTCTCTGTTCCCTCACCACAATCCAGATTCTTTTGGGGAGTTACCAGTACAGTAACCATACCAGGAAGTACTTAATTTATTAAGCTACTGCTTTTCTTAATCTCAGTGGAGATATTTACTGATAAACAGCTACCTACGCAGCATGTTCATGTCGTTCCTAAATGAGCTTTTATCTCTCTCCCCTCACCACAAATCAGATTCTTCTGAGGAGTTCCCAGTACATTATCCTTTCCCCTGTGTAATTACCTTAACAAGCTCCAGCTGTTTTTATTCTCAGAAGGTTTACTCCCTGATATACAGCTGCCTACCCCCTTCGTAAGTGCAGGTCCTAAATGAGCTTTTTTCTCTGTTCCCTCACCACAATCCAGATTCTTTTGGGGAGTTACCAGTACAGTAACCATACCAGGAAGTACTTAATTTATTAAGCTACTGCTTTTCTTAATCTCAGTGGAGATATTTACTGATAAACAGCTACCTACGCAGCATGTTCATGTCGTTCCTAAATGAGCTTTTATCTCTCTCCCCTCACCACAAATCAGATTCTTCTGAGGAGTTCCCAGTACATTATCCTTTCCCCTGTGTAATTACCTTAACAAGCTCCAGCTGTTTTTATTCTCAGAAGCTTTACTCCCTGATATACAGCTGCCTACCCCCTTCGTAAGTGCAGGTCCTAAATGAGCTTTTTTCTCTGTTCCCTCACCACAATCCAGATTCTTTTGGGGAGTTACCAGTACAGTAACCATACCAGGAAGTACTTAATTTATTAAGCTACTGCTTTTCTTAATCTCAGTGGAGATATTTACTGATAAACAGCTACCTACGCAGCATGTTCATGTCGTTCCTAAATGAGCTTTTATCTCTCTCCCCTCACCACAAATCAGATTCTTCTGAGGAGTTCCCAGTACTTTATCCTTTCCCCTGTGTAATTACCTTAACAAGCTCCAGCTGTTTTTATTCTCAGAAGGTTTACTCCCTGATATACAGCTGCCTACCCCCTTCGTAAGTGCAGGTCCTAAATGAGCTTTTTTCTCTGTTCCCTCACCACAATCCAGATTCTTTTGGGGAGTTACCAGTACAGTAACCATACCAGGAAGTACTTAATTTATTAAGCTACTGCTTTTCTTAATCTCAGTGGAGATATTTACTGATAAACAGCTACCTACGCAGCATGTTCATGTCGTTCCTAAATGAGCTTTTATCTCTCTCCCCTCACCACAAATCAGATTCTTCTGAGGAGTTCCCAGTACATTATCCTTTCCCCTGTGTAATTACCTTAACAAGCTCCAGCTGTTTTTATTCTCAGAAGGTTTAGTCCCTGATATACAGCTGCCTACCCCCTTCGTAAGTGCAGGTCCTAAATGAGCTTTTTTCTCTGTTCCCTCACCACAATCCAGATTCTTTTGGGGAGTTACCAGTACAGTAACCATACCAGGAAGTACTTAATTTATTAAGCTACTGCTTTTCTTAATCTCAGTGGAGATATTTACTGATAAACAGCTACCTACGCAGCATGTTCATGTCGTTCCTAAATGAGCTTTTATCTCTCTCCCCTCACCACAAATCAGATTCTTCTGAGGAGTTCCCAGTACATTATCCTTTCCCCTGTGTAATTACCTTAACAAGCTGCAGCTGTTTTTATTCTCAGAAGCTTTACTCCCTGATATACAGCTGCCTACCCCCTTCGTAAGTGCAGGTCCTAAATGAGCTTTTTTCTCTGTTCCCTCACCACAATCCAGATTTTTGTGGGGAGTTACCAGTACAGTAACCATACCAGGAAGTACTTAATTTATTAAGCTACTGCTTTTCTAAGCTCAGTGGAGATATTTACTGATAAACAGCTACCTACGCAGCATGTTCATGTCGTTCCTAAATGAGCTTTTATCTCTCTCCCCTCACCACAAATCAGATTCTTCTGAGGAGTTCCCAGTACTTTATCCTTTCCCCTGTGTAATTACCTTAACGAGCTCCAGCTGTTTTTATTCTCTGAAGGTTTACTCCCTGATATACAGCTGCCTACCCCCTTCGTAAGTGCAGGTCCTAAATGAGCTTTTTTCTCTGTTCCCTCACCACAATCCAGATTCTTTTGGGGAGTTACCAGTACAGTAACCATACCAGGAAGTACTTAATTTATTAAGCTACTGCTTTGCTTACTCTCAGTGGAGATATTTACTGATAAACAGCTACCTACGCAGCATGTTCATGTCGTTCCTAAATGAGCTTTTATCTCTCTCCCCTCACCACAAATCAGATTCTTCTGAGGAGTTCCCAGTACATTATCCTTTCCCCTGTGTAATTACCTTAACAAGCTCCAGCTGTTTTTATTCTCAGAAGGTTTACTCCCTGATATACAGCTGCCTAACCACTTCGTAAGTGCAGGTCCTAAATGAGCTTTTTTCTCTGTTCCCTCACCAAAATCCAGATTCTTTTGGGGAGTTACCAGTACAGTAACCATACCAGGAAGTACTTAATTTATTAAGCTACTGCTTTCCTTAATCTCAGTGGAGATATTTACTGATAAACAGCTACCTACGCAGCATGTTCATGTCGTTCCTAAATGAGCTTTTATATCTCTCCCCCTCACCACAAATCAGATTCTTCTGAGGAGTTCCCAGTACATTATCCTTTCCCCTGTGTAATTACCTTAACAAGCTGCAGCTGTTTTTATTCTCAGAAGCTTTACTCCCTGATATACAGCTGCCTACCCCCTTCGTAAGTGCAGGTCCTAAATGAGCTTTTTTCTCTGTTCCCTCACCACAATCCAGATTCTTTTTGGGAGTTACCAGTACAGTAACCATACCAGGAAGTACTTAATTTATTAAGCTACTGCTTTCTTAATCTCAGTGGAGATATTTACTGATAAACAGCTACCTACGCAGCATGTTCATGTCGTTCCTAAATGAGCTTTTATCTCTCTCCCCTCACCACAAATCAGATTCTTCTGAGGAGTTCCAGTACATTATCCTTTCCCCTGTGTAATTACCTTAACAAGCTCCAGCTGTTTTTTATTCTCAGAAGGTGTAGTCCCTGATATACAGCTGCCTACCCCCTTCGTAAGTGCAGGTCCTAAATGAGCTTTTTTCTCTGTTCCCTCACCACAATCCAGATTCTTTTGGGGAG
>NW_025960400.1:0-25077 GCF_023159225.1 Perognathus longimembris pacificus
AGCCCCTCGCTGCCCACAGTGCCTTGCTTCAGGGTGTAGACCAGAGGGGTAGAGAATGCCTTCTTTGGTTGGGGTACTTCCTGGGGATAATCCCGTGGTCCTGCCGCATTCACATGTCTCCCCTCATTGCATTCCGCCAAGAGTTGTTTGCAATTCAGGTCGCTCAAGCTGCATGGTACAGGGAATGGGAAACAGGTAAGGACAGCAGGGGAAAGACACAAGTGCCAATGGGCTGGCCAACATGCAGGGCTGGGCTCCCTAGCCACGCCCACCACAACAGTATCAGGCTTGATTCGATCAAGTCGCACCCAGTGCCCTGAAAACCCTTAGCACCTTCCAAGGCACGGTAAACTGGGTGTGCTCGCAAGTGCGTGAGTGTGTCCGTGTTTGGTTGTACGAGTGCGTGTGTGTTCCTGACACCGTACATGGGTGTACTTCCTAAACATAAGTCTGGATATGTGTAAATAGGCATCTGGATGTGGATCCAGGAGGTCCCGTCACAGTGTGTTCTGAGTGAGCATGTGGAGGCTGCGGCGAGTGACAGAGAAAGACCAGAGATGGAGAGTGGGCTTGCATGTGAGAAATTTCCTGTCCATGTGCGGTGGCAGGAGTGTGTCCGATATGAAGTTGAACAGATGCGATTCAAAGTGTGTGCACGTATACTTGCTTGCTTGAAATTCCCAGGAAACCATTCATTTGGCAAGGCTGCCTTTAGTGCTGTCTGCTTCTCCAAGGTCTCCAGACATGAGTCCGGGGATGCTAAGCAGCCACTGCTGTTGGCGATCCGCATGAGAGTGATGATGACGCCTACGAATAGCATTGCTGGGAGCCAGGGTGCCTTGGCCAACGCAGGGAAGCGTCAGAATTCCCTTTCCCTGGTGTCTGAGCATAGCACCCTGCAGGAGCCTTAAACTTATGGCTGTGAGCCAACGGCCCCCCGCATTGCCAGCTCCTGCCTATAGCCATTATGACCCACCGCTACTCGGTAGGAGGAAGGATCTGGCAGAGATGTGGGCCAGAGAGGCCAGGCAAGAGGGCAAACAAGAGTGGAGCGGTCACCTGTGCGGTTAGGAGAACCCAATAACCCCTCACCTGCTGACCTTGAATCTCCATTGTGCTGTCATCGAACAGATGACGTGGATGGGGAGAGAGGTGGCGGATTCAGACACCGGCCACTTCCAGGACTGGCAAGGGCAGAGGAGGTGGGGGAGCTGGTCCAACACGGGTTCAGCCAGGATGTGGGATGGAGCGCGAGCGGAGGTGAAAAGTGGACCCAGCCCGTCCCAGCGGGGATTCCAGGTGTGCGATTGGTGGCTCCGGAGGTCCTGTACTTCCCTGTTGGCCTGTGAGAACTGGTGAGCAGTCAGAGCCAACCCCTAAGGCCTTCGCGTCCCTTTCCGCGATGGCAACTCCACTTGGAACACTGGCACACCGTCAGCAGGTGGCGCCTAGAACCTGATCACGTCACAGAGCGCCTAACCCTCCAGGCACCGCCCAGAAGGCTTCCCCGCACCCCTGGGGCGCATGTGCAGTCAAGGAGGCATAAGCAGGGCCTGATGGGCTGTGAGCAACAACTGACTACCGCTAAGAGGCGTCACTCCCCCTCCCGCTAAAGCTGATCCTGTTGGAATGCAAATGCAAATGCACCTCAGCACACTGGGCAAGGCATAGAAACCCAAATCATCCAGCCACCTCCTGGAGGCTTTGCTACACGGCGGGCCGCGCATGCGCAGTCCCTGCAACCTCAGAAGCACACCAGGCTGCTACCTAGCAAGCCAGTGAAGGGCTTCAAGTGGTCTCGGTCAAGTGAGCAGTTGCTTTTTTCCAGACTAATAGGAAGTCAGTCGCAGGAAAAGGAGCCACAAGGTAGAAAAGGAAGGCCCCAACCCTCCCTCCCCTCATATACACACCTCCTGCACAGAGAAAAGAAGCAGAGGGATTTGGGGACAGAACAGGGAGACTACAGCTTAGAGGAATGCGGACTGTTGTGCACGAGAGGGACTGGCAGAGGCCAGGAGTACAGAGGCTGAGAGCAGAGGGCGAATTGGAGAAGACAACAAGGGCCAGGAAGAGGGAGGGGGTTCTGAATTCCTCAGAGGAAGGGACGAGATGCGTCGGGAGCTGTGTAGCCTGTGAAGCTCAGATGGAGGAGGAGGAAAATGGGAAGCAGAGGCAGGGGGCAAAGAGGCAGAGGCCCGTGTGGCACGCGTGAGTTGATAGGAGTCTGGAGGCAGGAAGGCTAATGCTGGGAGTGGAAGCAGCAGCAAGGCAGGGGCAAGGAGGGCATGAGAGAGAATCTCAGGGAGTTTGTGGTGAAGCAAATATGAGTGCAGGGGACAAGCCTCAGGAACTCAGCCGCTGATGGAAGTTGGTGGCGAGGAAGGCCAGGATGCTTGCTTGCCACGGGACGGGCGCCGTGCCCCCAAGCCCATGACCCAAACGAGACGGAAATAGAGCCAGGGCATTCTGGGGCACAGGCCTCTGCCCCTCGCTGCCCACAGTGCCTTGCTTCAGGGTGTAGACCAGAGGGGTAAAGAATGCCTTCTTTGGTTGGGGTACTTCCTGGGGATAATCCCGTGGTCCTGCCCGCATTCACATGTCTCCCCTCATTGCATTCCGCCAAGAGTTGTTTGCAATTCAGGTCGCTCAAGCTGCATGGTACAGGGAATGGGAAACAGGTAAGGACAGCAGGGGAAGACACAAGTGCCAATGGGCTGGCCAACATGCAGGGCTGGGCTCCCTAGCCACGCCCACCACAAACAGTATCAGGCTTGATTCGATCAAGTCGCACCCAGTGCCCTGAAAACCCTTAGCACCTTCCAAGGCACGGTAAACTGGGTGTGCTCGCAAGTGCGTGAGTGTGTCCGTGTTTGGTTGTACGAGTGCGTGTGTGTTCCTGACACCGTACATGGGTGTACTTCCTAAACATAAGTCTGGATATGTGTAAATAGGCATCTGGATGTGGATCCAGGAGGTCCCGTCACAGTGTGTTCTGAGTGAGCATGTGGAGGCTGCGGCGAGTGACAGAGAAAGACAGAGATGGAGAGTGGGCTTGCATGTGAGAAATTTCCTGTCCATGTGCGGTGGCAGGAGTGTGTCCGATATGAAGTTGAACAGATGCGATTCAAAGTGTGTGCACGTATACTTGCTTGCTTGAAATTCCCAGGAAAACCATTCATTTGGCAAGGCTGCCTTTAGTGCTGTCTGCTTCTCCAAGGTCTCCAGACATGAGTCCGGGGATGCTAAGCAGCCACTGCTGTTGGCGATCCGCATGAGAGTGATGATGACGCCTACGAATAGCATTGCTGGGAGCCAGGGTGCCTTGGCCAACGCAGGGAAGCGTCAGAATATCCCTTTCCTGGTGTCTGAGCATAGCACCCTGCAGGAGCCTTAAACTTATGGCTGTGAGCCAACGGCCCCCGCATTGCCAGCTCCTGCCTATAGCCATTATGACCCACCGCTACTCGGTAGGAGGAAGGATCTGGCAGAGATGTGGGCCAGAGAGGCCAGGCAAGAGGGCAAACAAGAGTGGAGCGGTCACCTGTGCGGTTAGGAGAACCCAATAACCCCTCACCTGCTGACCTTGAATCTCCATTGTGCTGTCATCGAACAGATGACGTGGATGGGGAGAGAGGTGGCAGATTCAGACACCGGCCACTTCCAGGACTGGCAAGGGCAGAGGAGGTGGGGGAGCTGTCCAACACGGGTTCAGCCAGGATGTGGGATGGAGCGCGAGCGGAGGTGAAAAGTGGACCCAGCCCGTCCCAGCGGGGATTCCAGGTGTGCGGTTGGTGGCTCCGGAGGTCCTGTACTTCCCTGTTGGCCTGTGAGAACTGGTGAGCAGTCAGAGCCAACCCCTAAGGGCCTTCGCGTCCCTTTCGCGATGGCAACATCCACTTGGAACACTGGCACACGTCAGCAGGTGGCGCCTAGAACCTGATCACGTCACAGAGCGCCTAACCCTCCAGGCACCGCCCAGAGGCTTCCCAGCACCCCTGGGGCGCATGTGCAGTCAAGGAGGCATAAGCAGGGCCTGATGGGCTGTGAGCAACAACTGACTACCGCTAAGAGGCGTCACTCCCCCCTCCCGCTAAAGCTGATCCTGTTGGAATGCAAATGCAAATGCACCTCAGCACACTGGGCAAGGCATAGAAACCCAAATCATCCAGCCACCTCCTGGAGGCTTTGCTACACGGCGGGCCGCGCATGCGCAGTCCTGCAACCTCAGAAGCACACCAGGCTGCTACCTAGCAAGCCAGTGAAGGGCTTCAAGTGGTCTCGGTCAAGTGAGCAGTTGCTTTTTCCAGACTAATAGGATGTCAGTCGCAGGAAAAGGAGCCACAAGGTAGAAAAGGAAGGCCCCAACCCTCCTCCCTCATATACACACCTCCTGCACAGAGAAAAGAAGCAGAGGGATTTGGGGACAGAACAGGGAGACTACAGCTTAGAGGAATGCGGACTGTTGTGCACGAGAGGACTGGCAGAGGCCAGGAGTACAGAGGCTGAGAGCAGAGGGCGAATTGGAGAAGACAACAAGGGCCAGGAAGAGGGAGGGGGTTCTGAATTCCTCAGAGGAAGGGACGAGATGCGTCGGGAGCTGTGTAGCCTGTGAAGCTCAGATGGAGGAGGAGGAAAATGGGAAGCAGAGGCAGGGGCAAAGAGGCAGAGGCCCGGTGGCACGCGTGAGTTGAATAGGAGTCTGGAGGCAGGAAGGCTAATGCTGGGAGTGGAAGCAGCAGCAAGGCAGGGGCAAGGAGGGCATGAAGAGAGAATCTCAGGGAGTTTGTGGTGAAGCAAATATGAGTGCAGGGGACAAGCCTCAGGAACTCAGCCGCTGATGGAAGTTGGTGGCGAGGAAGGCCAGGATGCTTGCTTGCCACGGGACGGGCGCCGTGCCCCCAAGCCCATGACCCAACGAGACGGAAATAGAGCCAGGGCATTCTGGGGCACAGGCCTCTGCCCCTCGCTGCCCACAGTGCCTTGCTTCAGGGTGTAGACCAGAGGGGTAAAGAATGCCTTCTTTGGTTGGGGTACTTCCTGGGGATAATCCCGTGGTCCTGCCGCATTCACATGTCTCCCCTCATTGCATTCCGCCAAGAGTTGTTTGCAATTCAGGTCGCTCAAGCTGCATGGTACAGGGAATGGGAAACAGGTAAGGACAGCAGGGGTAAGACACAAGTGCCAATGGGCTGGCCAACATGCAGGGCTGGGCTCCCTAGCCACGCCCACCACAACAGTATCAGGCTTGATTCGATCAAGTCGCACCCAGTGCCCTGAAAACCCTTAGCACCTTCCAAGGCACGGTAAACTGGGTGTGCTCGCAAGTGCGTGAGTGTGTCCGTGTTTGGTTGTACGAGTGCGTGTGTGTTCTCTGACACCGTACATGGGTGTACTTCCTAAACATAAGTCTGGATATGTGTAAATAGGCATCTGGATGTGGATCCAGGAGGTCCCGTCACAGTGTGTTCTGAGTGAGCATGTGGAGGCTGCGGCGAGTGACAGAGAAAGACAGAGATGGAGAGTGGGCTTGCATGTGAGAAATTTCCTGTCCATGTGCGGTGGCAGGAGTGTGTCCGATATGAAGTTGAACAGATGCGATTCAAAGTGTGTGCACGTATACTTGCTTGCTTGAAATTCCCAGGAAACCATTCATTTGGCAAGGCTGCCTTTAGTGCTGTCTGCTTCTCCAAGGTCTCCAGACATGAGTCCGGGGATGCTAAGCAGCCACTGCTGTTGGCGATCCGCATGAGAGTGATGATGACGCCTACGAATAGCATTGCTGGGAGCCAGGGTGCCTTGGCCAACGCAGGGAAGCGTCAGAATTCCCTTTCCCTGGTGTCTGAGCATAGCACCCTGCAGGAGCCTTAAACTTATGGCTGTGAGCCAACGGCCCCCGCATTGCCAGCTCCTGCCTATAGCCATTATGACCCACCGCTACTCGGTAGGAGGAAGGATCTGGCAGAGATGTGGGCCAGAGAGGCCAGGCAAGAGGGCAAACAAGAGTGGAGCGGTCACCTGTGCGGTTAGGAGAACCCAATAACCCCTCACCTGCTGACCTTGAATCTCCATTGTGCTGTCATCGAACAGATGACGTGGATGGGGGAGAGAGGTGGCAGATTCAGACACCGGCCACTTCCAGGACTGGCAAGGGCAGAGGAGGTGGGGGAGCTGTCCAACACGGGTTTCAGCCAGGATGTGGGATGGAGCGCGAGCGGAGGTGAAAAGTGGACCCAGCCCGTCCCAGCGGGGATTCCAGGTGTGCGGTTGGTGGCTCCGGAGGTCCTGTACTTCCCTGTTGGCCTGTGAGAACTGGTGAGCAGTCAGAGCCAACCCCTAAGGGCCTTCGCGTCCCTTTCGCGATGGCAACTCCACTTGGAACACTGGCACACGTCAGCAGGTGGCGCCTAGAACCTGATCACGTCACAGAGCGCCTAACCCTCCAGGCACCGCCCAGAGGCTTCCCAGCACCCCTGGGGCGCATGTGCAGTCAAGGAGGCATAAGCAGGGCCTGATGGGCTGTGAGCAACAACTATGACTACCGCTAAGAGGCGTCACTCCCCCTCCCGCTAAAGCTGATCCTGTTGGAATGCAAATGCAAATGCACCTCAGCACACTGGGCAAGGCATAGAAACCCAAATCATCCAGCCACCTCCTGGAGGCTTTGCTACACGGCGGGCCGCGCATGCGCAGTCCTGCAACCTCAGAAGCACACCAGGCTGCTACCTAGCAAGCCAGTGAAGGGCTTCAAGTGGTCTCGGTCAAGTGAGCAGTTGCTTTTTCCAGACTAATAGGATGTCAGTCGCAGGAAAAGGGAGCCACAAGGTAGAAAAGGAAGGCCCCAACCCTCCTCCCTCATATACACACCTCCTGCACAGAGAAAAGAAGCAGAGGGATTTGGGGACAGAACAGGGAGACTACAGCTTAGAGGAATGCGGACTGTTGTGCACGAGAGGACTGGCAGAGGCCAGGAGTACAGAGGCTGAGAGCAGAGGGCGAATTGGAGAAGACAACAAGGGCCAGGAAGAGGGAGGGGGTTCTGAATTCCTCAGAGGAAGGGACGAGATGCGTCGGGAGCTGTGTAGCCTGTGAAGCTCAGATGGAGGAGGAGGAAAATGGGAAGCAGAGGCAGGGGCAAAGAGGCAGAGGCCCGGTGGCCACGCGTGAGTTGATAGGAGTCTGGAGGCAGGAAGGCTAATGCTGGGAGTGGAAGCAGCAGCAAGGCAGGGGCAAGGAGGGCATGAAGAGAGAATCTCAGGGAGTTTGTGGTGAAGCAAATATGAGTGCAGGGGACAAGCCTCAGGAACTCAGCCGCTGATGGAAGTTGGTGGCGAGGAAGGCCAGGATGCTTGCTTGCCACGGGACGGGGCGCCGTGCCCCAAGCCCATGACCCCAACGAGACGGAAATAGAGCCAGGGCATTCTGGGGCAACAGGCCTCTGCCCCTCGCTGCCCACAGTGCCTTGCTTCAGGGTGTAGACCAGAGGGGTAGAGAATGCCTTCTTTGGTTGGGGGTACTTCCTGGGGATAATCCCGTGGTCCTGCCGCATTCACATGTCTCCCCTCATTGCATTCCGCCAAGAGTTGTTTGCAATTCAGGTCGCTCAAGCTGCATGGTACAGGGAATGGGAAACAGGTAAGGACAGCAGGGGAAGACACAAGTGCCAATGGGCTGGCCAACATGCAGGGCTGGGCTCCCTAGCCACGCCCACCACAACAGTATCAGGCTTGATTCGATCAAGTCGCACCCAGTGCCCTGAAAACCCTTAGCACCTTCCAAGGCACGGTAAACTGGGTGTGCTCGCAAGTGCGTGAGTGTGTCCGTGTTTGGTTGTACGAGTGCGTGTGTGTTCCTGACACCGTACATGGGTGTACTTCCTAAACATAAGTCTGGATATGTGTAAATAGGCATCTGGATGTGGATCCAGGAGGTCCCGTCACAGTGTGTTCTGAGTGAGCATGTGGAGGCTGCGGCGAGTGACAGAGAAAGACAGAGATGGAGAGTGGGCTTGCATGTGAGAAATTTCCTGTCCATGTGCGGTGGCAGGAGTGTGTCCGATATGAAGTTGAACAGATGCGATTCAAAGTGTGTGCACGTATACTTGCTTGCTTGAAATTCCCAGGAAACCATTCATTTGGCAAGGCTGCCTTTAGTGCTGTCTGCTTCTCCAAGGTCTCCAGACATGAGTCCGGGGATGCTAAGCAGCCACTGCTGTTGGCGATCCGCAATGAGAGTGATGATGACGCCTACGAATAGCATTGCTGGGAGCCAGGGTGCCTTGGCCAACGCAGGGAAGCGTCAGAATTCCCTTTCCCTGGTGTCTGAGCATAGCACCCTGCAGGAGCCTTAAACTTATGGCTGTGAGCCAACGGCCCCCGCATTGCCAGCTCCTGCCTATAGCCATTATGACCCACCGCTACTCGGTAGGAGGAAGGATCTGGCAGAGATGTGGGCCAGAGAGGCCAGGCAAGAGGGCAAACAAGAGTGGAGCGGTCACCTGTGCGGTTAGGAGAACCCAATAACCCCTCACCTGCTGACCTTGAATTCTCCATTGTGCTGTCATCGAACAGATGACGTGGATGGGGAGAGAGGTGGCGGATTCAGACACCGGCCACTTCCAGGACTGGCAAGGGCAGAGGAGGTGGGGGGAGCTGTCCAACACGGGGTTCAGCCAGGATGTGGGATGGAGCGCGAGCGGAGGTGAAAAGTGGACCCAGCCCGTCCCAGCGGGGATTCCAGGTGTGCGATTGGTGGCTCCGGAGGTCCTGTACTTCCCTGTTGGCCTGTGAGAACTGGTGAGCAGTCAGAGCCAACCCCTAAGGGCCTTCGCGTCCCTTTCGCGATGGCAACTCCACTTGGAACACTGGCACACGTCAGCAGGTGGCGCCTAGAACCTGATCACGTCACAGAGCGCCTAACCCTCCAGGCACCGCCCAGAGGCTTCCCCGCACCCCTGGGGCGCATGTGCAGTCAAGGAGGCATAAGCAGGGCCTGATGGGCTGTGAGCAACAACTGACTACCGCTAAGAGGCGTCACTCCCCCTCCCGCTAAAGCTGATCCTGTTGGAATGCAAATGCAAATGCACCTCAGCACACTGGGCAAGGCATAGAAACCCAAATCATCCAGCCACCTCCTGGAGGCTTTGCTACACGGCGGGCCGCGCATGCGCAGTCCTGCAAACCTCAGAAGCACACCAGGCTGCTACCTAGCAAGCCAGTGAAGGGCTTCAAGTGGTCTCGGTCAAGTGAGCAGTTGCTTTTTCCAGACTAATAGGATGTCAGTCGCAGGAAAAGGAGCCACAAGGTAGAAAAGGAAGGCCCCAACCCTCCTCCCTCATATACACACCTCCTGCACAGAGAAAAGAAGCAGAGGGATTTGGGGACAGAACAGGGAGACTACAGCTTAGAGGAATGCGGACTGTTGTGCACGAGAGGACTGGCAGAGGCCAGGAGTACAGAGGCTGAGAGCAGAGGGCGAATTGGAGAAGACAACAAGGGCCAGGAAGAGGGAGGGGGTTCTGAATTCCTCAGAGGAAGGGACGAGATGCGTCGGGAGCTGTGTAGCCTGTGAAGCTCAGATGGAGGAGGAGGAAAATGGGAAGCAGAGGCAGGGGCAAAGAGGCAGAGGCCCGGTGGCACGCGTGAGTTGATAGGAGTCTGGAGGCAGGAAGGCTAATGCTGGGAGTGGAAGCAGCAGCAAGGCAGGGGCAAGGAGGGCATGAAGAGAGAATCTCAGGGAGTTTGTGGTGAAGCAAATATGAGTGCAGGGGACAAGCCTCAGGAACTCAGCCGCTGATGGAAGTTGGTGGCGAGGAAGGCCAGGATGCTTGCTTGCCACGGGACGGGCGCCGTGCCCCCAAGCCCATGACCCAACGAGACGGAAATAGAGCCAGGGCATTCTGGGGCACAGGCCTCTGCCCCTCGCTGCCCACAGTGCCTTGCTTCAGGGTGTAGACCAGAGGGGTAAAGAATGCCTTCTTTGGTTGGGGTACTTCCTGGGGATAATCCCGTGGTCCTGCCGCATTCACATGTCTCCCCTCATTGCATTCCGCCAAGAGTTGTTTGCAATTCAGGTCGCTCAAGCTGCATGGTACAGGGAATGGGAAACAGGTAAGGACAGCAGGGGAAGACACAAGTGCCAATGGGCTGGCCAACATGCAGGGCTGGGCTCCCTAGCCACGCCCACCACAACAGTATCAGGCTTGATTCGATCAAGTCGCACCCAGTGCCCTGAAAACCCTTAGCACCTTCCAAGGCACGGTAAACTGGGTGTGCTCGCAAGTGCGTGAGTGTGTCCGTGTTTGGTTGTACGAGTGCGTGTGTGTTCCTGACACCGTACATGGGTGTACTTCCTAAACATAAGTCTGGATATGTGTAAATAGGCATCTGGATGTGGATCCAGGAGGTCCCGTCACAGTGTGTTCTGAGTGAGCATGTGGAGGCTGCGGCGAGTGACAGAGAAAGACAGAGATGGAGAGTGGGCTTGCATGTGAGAAATATCCTGTCCATGTGCGGTGGCAGGAGTGTGTCCGATATGAAGTTGAAACAGATGCGATTCAAAGTGTGTGCACGTATACTTGCTTGCTTGAAATTCCCAGGAAACCATTCATTTGGCAAGGCTGCCTTTAGTGCTGTCTGCTTCTCCAAGGTCTCCAGACATGAGTCCGGGGATGCTAAGCAGCCACTGCTGTTGGCGATCCGCATGAGAGTGATGATGACGCCTACGAATAGCATTGCTGGGAGCCAGGGTGCCTTGGCCAACGCAGGGAAGCGTCAGAATTCCCTTTCCCTGGTGTCTGAGCATAGCACCCTGCAGGAGCCTTAAACTTATGGCTGTGAGCCAACGGCCCCCGCATTGCCAGCTCCTGCCTAATAGCCATTATGACCCACCGCTACTCGGTAGGAGGAAGGATCTGGCAGAGATGTGGGCCAGAGAGGCCAGGCAAGAGGGCAAACAAGAGTGGAGCGGTCACCTGTGCGGTTAGGAGAACCCAATAACCCCTCACCTGCTGACCTTGAATCTCCATTGTGCTGTCATCGAACAGATGACGTGGATGGGGAGAGAGGTGGCAGATTCAGACACCGGCCACTTCCAGGACTGGCAAGGGCAGAGGAGGTGGGGGGAGCTGTCCAACACGGGTTCAGCCAGGATGTGGGATGGGAGCGCGAGCGGAGGTGAAAAGTGGACCCAGCCCGTCCCAGCGGGGATTCCAGGTGTGCGGTTGGTGGCTCCGGAGGTCCTGTACTTCCCTGTTGGCCTGTGAGAACTGGTGAGCAGTCAGAGCCAACCCCTAAGGGCCTTCGCGTCCCTTTCGCGATGGCAACTCCACTTGGAACACTGGCACACGTCAGCAGGTGGCGCCTAGAACCTGATCACGGTCACAGAGCGCCTAACCCTCCAGGCACCGCCCAGAGGCTTCCCAGCACCCCTGGGGGCGCATGTGCAGTCAAGGAGGCATAAGCAGGGCCTGATGGGCTGTGAGCAACAACTGACTACCGCTAAGAGGCGTCACTCCCCCTCCCGCTAAAGCTGATCCTGTTGGAATGCAAATGCAAATGCACCTCAGCACACTGGGCAAGGCATAGAAACCCAAATCATCCAGCCACCTCCTGGAGGCTTTGCTACACGGCGGGCCGCGCATGCGCAGTCCTGCAACCTCAGAAGCACACCAGGCTGCTACCTAGCAAGCCAGTGAAGGGCTTCAAGTGGTCTCGGTCAAGTGAGCAGTTGCTTTTTTCCAGACTAATAGGATGTCAGTCGCAGGAAAAGGAGCCACAAGGTAGAAAAGGAAGGCCCCAACCCTCCTCCCTCATATACACACCTCCTGCACAGAGAAAAGAAGCAGAGGGATTTGGGGGACAGAACAGGGAGACTACAGCTTAGAGGAATGCGGACTGTTGTGCACGAGAGGACTGGCAGAGGCCAGGAGTACAGAGGCTGAGAGCAGAGGGCGAATTGGAGAAGACAACAAGGGCCAGGAAGAGGGAGGGGGTTCTGAATTCCTCAGAGGAAGGGACGAGATGCGTCGGGAGCTGTGTAGCCTGTGAAGCTCAGATGGAGGAGGAGGAAAATGGGAAGCAGAGGCAGGGGCAAAGAGGCAGAGGCCCGGTGGCACGCGTGAGTTGATAGGAGTCTGGAGGCAGGAAGGCTAATGCTGGGAGTGGAAGCAGCAGCAAGGCAGGGGCAAGGAGGGCATGAAGAGAGAATCTCAGGGAGTTTGTGGTGAAGCAAATATGAGTGCAGGGGACAAGCCTCAGGAACTCAGCCGCTGATGGAAGTTGGTGGCGAGGAAGGCCAGGATGCTTGCTTGCCACGGGACGGGCGCCGTGCCCCCAAGCCCATGACCCAACGAGACGGAAATAGAGCCAGGGCATTCTGGGGCACAGGCCTCTGCCCCTCGCTGCCCACAGTGCCTTGCTTCAGGGTGTAGACCAGAGGGGTAAAGAATGCCTTCTTTGGTTGGGGTACTTCCTGGGGATAATCCCGTGGTCCTGCCGCATTCACATGTCTCCCCTCATTGCATTCCGCCAAGAGTTGTTTGCAATTCAGGTCGCTCAAGCTGCATGGTACAGGGGAATGGGAAACAGGTAAGGACAGCAGGGGAAGACACAAGTGCCAATGGGCTGGCCAACATGCAGGGCTGGGCTCCCTAGCCACGCCCACCACAACAGTATCAGGCTTGATTCGATCAAGTCGCACCCAGAGCCCTGAAAACCCTTAGCACCCTTCCAAGGCACGGTAAACTGGGTGTGCTCGCAAGTGCGGTGAGTGTGTCCGTGTTTGGTTGTTACGAGTGCGTGTGTGTTCCTGACACCGTACATGGGTGTACTTCCTAAACATAAGTCTGGATATGTGTAAATAGGCATCTGGATGTGGATCCAGGAGGTCCCGTCACAGTGTGTTCTGAGTGAGCATGTGGAGGCTGCGGCGAGTGAACAGAGAAAGACAGAGATGGAGAGTGGGCTTGCATGTGAGAAATTTCCTGTCCATGTGCGGGTGGCAGGAGTGTGTCCGATATGAAGTTGAACAGATGCGATTCAAAGTGTGTGCACGTATACTTGCTCTGCTTGAAATTCCCCAGGAAACCATTCATTTGGCAAGGCTGCCTTTAGTGCTGTCTGCTTCTCCAAGGTCTCCAGACATGAGTCCGGGGATGCTAAGCAGCCACTGCTGTTGGCGATCCGCATGAGAGTGATGATGACGCCTACGAATAGCATTGCTGGGAGCCAGGGTGCCTTGGCCAACGCAGGGAAGCGTCAGAATTCCCTTTCCCTGGTGTCTGAGCATAGCACCCTGCAGGAGCCTTAAACTTATGGCTGTGAGCCAACGGCCCCCGCATTGCCAGCTCCTGCCTATAGCCATTATGACCCACCGCTACTCGGTAGGAGGAAGGATCTGCAGAGATGTGGGCCAGAGAGGCCCAGGCAAGAGGGCAAACAAGAGTGGAGCGGTCACCTGTGCGGTTAGGAGAACCCAATAACCCCTCACCTGCTGACCTTTGAATCTCCATTGTGCTGTCATCGAACAGATGACGTGGATGGGGAGAGAGGTGGCAGATTCAGACACCGGCCACTTCCAGGGACTGGCAAGGGCAGAGGAGGTGGGGGAGCTGTCTCAACACGGGTTCAGCCAGGATGTGGGATGGAGCGCGAGCGGAGGTGAAAAGTGGACCCAGCCCGTCCCAGCGGGGATTCCAGGTGTGCGGTTGGTGGCTCCGGAGGTCCTGTACTTCCCTGTTGGCCTGTGAGAACTGGTGAGCAGTCAGAGCCAACCCCTAAGGACCTTCGCGTCCCTTTCGCGATGGCAACTCCACTTGGAACAGTGGCACACGTCAGCAGGTGGCGCCTAGAACCTGATCACGTCACAGAGCGCCTAACCCTCCAGGCACCGCCCAGAGGCTTCCCAGCACCCCTGGGGCGCATGTGCAGTCAAGGAGGCATAAGCAGGGCCTGATGGGCTGTGAGCAACAACTGACTACCGCTAAGAGGCGTCACTCCCCCTCCCGCTAAAGCTGATCCTGTTGGAATGCAAATGCAAATGCACCTCAGCACACTGGGCAAGGCATAGAAACCCAAATCATCCAGCCACCTCCTGGAGGCTTTGCTACACGGCGGGCCGCGCATTGCGCAGTCCTGCAACCTCAGAAGCACACCAGGCTGCTACCTAGCAAGCCAGTGAAGGGCTTCAAGTGGTCTCGGTCAAGTGAGCAGTTGCTTTTTCCAGACTAATAGGATGTCAGTCGCAGGAAAAGGAGCCACAAGGTAGAAAAGGAAGGCCCCAACCCTCCTCCCATCATATACACACCTCCTGCACAGAGAAAAGAAGCAGAGGGATTTGGGGACAGAACAGGGAGACTACAGCTTAGAGGAATGCGGACTGTTGTGCACGAGAGGACTGGCAGAGGCCAGGAGTACAGAGGCTGAGAGCAGAGGGCGAATTGGAGAAGACAACAAGGGCCAGGAAGAGGGAGGGGGTTCTGAATTCCTCAGAGGAAGGGACGAGATGCGTCGGGAGCTGTGTAGCCTGTGAAGCTCAGATGGAGGAGGAGGAAAATGGGAAGCAGAGGCAGGGGCAAAGAGGCAGAGGCCCGGTGGCACGCGTGAGTTGATAGGAGTCTGGAGGCAGGAAGGCTAATGCTGGGAGTGGAAGCAGCAGCAAGGCAGGGGCAAGGAGGGCATGAAGAGAGAATCTCAGGGAGTTTGTGGTGAAGCAAATATGAGTGCAGGGGACAAGCCTCAGGAACTCAGCCGCTGATGGAAGTTGGTGGCGAGGAAGGCCAGGAATGCTTGCTTGCCACGGGACGGGCGCCGTGCCCCCCAAGCCCATGACCCAACGAGACGGAAATAGAGCCAGGGCATTCTGGGGCACAGGCCTCTGCCCCCTCGCTGCCCACAGTGCCTTGCTTCAGGGTGTAGACCAGAGGGGTAAAGAATGCCTTCTTTGGTTGGGGTACTTCCTGGGGATAATCCCGTGGTCCTGCCGCATTCACATGTCTCCCCTCATTGCATTCCGCCAAGAGTTGTTTGCAATTCAGGTCGCTCAAGCTGCATGGTACAGGGAATGGGAAACAGGTAAGGACAGCAGGGGAAGACACAAGTGCCAATGGGCTGGCCAACATGCAGGGCTGGGCTCCCTAGCCACGCCCACCACAACAGTATCAGGCTTGATTCGATCAAGTCGCACCCAGTGCCCTGAAAACCCTTAGCACCTTCCAAGGCACGGTAAACTGGGTGTGCTCGCAAGTGCGTGAGTGTGTCCGTGTTTGGTTGTACGAGTGCGTGTGTGTTCCTGACACCGTACATGGGTGTACTTCCTAAACATAAGTCTGGATATGTGTAAATAGGCATCTGGATGTGGATCCAGGAGGTCCCGTCACAGTGTGTTCTGAGTGAGCATGTGGAGGCTGCGGCGAGTGACAGAGAAAGACAGAGATGGAGAGTGGGCTTGCATGTGAGAAATTTCCTGTCCATGTGCGGTGGCAGGAGTGTGTCCGATATGAAGTTGAACAGATGCGATTCAAAGTGTGTGCACGTATACTTGCTTGCTTGAAATTCCCAGGAAACCATTCATTTGGCAAGGCTGCCTTTAGTGCTGTCTGCTTCTCCAAGGTCTCCAGACATGAGTCCGGGGATGCTAAGCAGCCACTGCTGTTGGCGATCCGCATGAGAGTGATGATGACGCCTACGAATAGCATTGCTGGGAGCCAGGGTGCCTTGGCCAACGCAGGGAAGCGTCAGAATTCCCTTTCCCTGGTGTCTGAGCATAGCACCCTGCAGGAGCCTTAAACTTATGGCTGTGAGCCAACGGCCCCCGCATTGCCAGCTCCTGCCTATAGCCATTATGACCCACCGCTACTCGGTAGGAGGAAGGATCTGGCAGAGATGTGGGCCAGAGAGGCCAGGCAAGAGGGCAAACAAGAGTGGAGCGGTCAACCTGTGCGGTTAGGAGAACCCAATAACCCCTCACCTGCTGACCTTGAATCTCCATTGTGCTGTCATCGAACAGATGACGTGGATGGGGAGAGAGGTGGCAGATTCAGACACCGGCCACTTCCAGGACTGGCAAGGGCAGAGGAGGTGGGGGAGCTGTCCAACACGGGTTCAGCCAGGATGTGGGATGGAGCGCGAGCGGAGGTGAAAAGTGGACCCAGCCCGTCCCAGCGGGGATTCCAGGTGTGCGGTTGGTGGCTCCGGAGGTCCTGTACTTCCCTGTTGGCCTGTGAGAAACTGGTGAGCAGTCAGAGCCAACCCCTAAGGACCTTCGCGTCCCTTTCGCGATGGCAACTCCACTTGGAACAGTGGCACACGTCAGCAGGTGGCGCCTAGAACCTGATCACGTCACAGAGCGCCTAACCCTCCAGGCACCGCCCAGAGGCTTCCCAGCACCCCTGGGGCGCATGTGCAGTCAAGGAGGCATAAGCAGGGCCTGATGGGCTGTGAGCAACAACTGACTACCGCTAAGAGGCGTCACTCTCCCCCCTCCCGCTAAAGCTGATCCTGTTGGAATGCAAATGCAAATGCACCTCAGCACACTGGGCAAGGCATAGAAACCCAAATCATCCAGCCACCTCCTGGAGGCTTTGCTACACGGCGGGCCGCGCATGCGCAGTCCTGCAACCTCAGAAGCACACCAGGCTGCTACCTAGCAAGCCAGTGAAGGGCTTCAAGTGGTCTCGGTCAAGTGAGCAGTTGCTTTTTCCAGACTAATAGGATGTCAGTCGCAGGAAAAGGAGCCACAAGGTAGAAAAGGAAGGCCCCAACCCTCCTCCCTCATATACACACCTCCTGCACAGAGAAAAGAAGCAGAGGGATTTGGGGACAGAACAGGGAGACTACAGCTTAGAGGAATGCGGACTGTTGTGCACGAGAGGACTGGCAGAGGCCAGGAGTACAGAGGCTGAGAGCAGAGGGGCGAATTGGAGAAGACAACAAGGGCCAGGAAGAGGGAGGGGGTTCTGAATTCCTCAGAGGAAGGGACGAGATGCGTCGGGAGCTGTGTAGCCTGTGAAGCTCAGATGGAGGAGGAGGAAAATGGGAAGCAGAGGCAGGGGCAAAGAGGCAGAGGCCCGGTGGCACGCGTGAGTTGATAGGAGTCTGGAGGCAGGAAGGCTAATGCTGGGAGTGGAAGCAGCAGCAAGGCAGGGGCAAGGAGGGCATGAAGAGAGAATCTCAGGGAGTTTGTGGTGAAGCAAATATGAGTGCAGGGGACAAGCCTCAGGAACTCAGCCGCTGATGGAAGTTGGTGGCGAGGAAGGCCAGGATGCTTGCTTGCCACGGGACGGGCGCCGTGCCCCCAAGCCCATGACCCAACGAGACGGAAATAGAGCCAGGGCATTCTGGGGCACAGGCCTCTGCCCCTCGCTGCCCACCAGTGCCTTGCTTCAGGGTGTAGACCAGAGGGGTAAAGAATGCCTTCTTTGGTTGGGGTACTTCCTGGGGATAATCCCGTGGTCCTGCCGCATTCACATGTCTCCCCTCATTGCATTCCGCCAAGAGTTGTTTGCAATTCAGGTCGCTCAAGCTGCATGGTACAGGGAATGGGAAACAGGTAAGGACAGCAGGGGAAGACACAAGTGCCAATGGGCTGGCCAACATGCAGGGCTGGGCTCCCTAGCCACGCCCACCACAACAGTATCAGGCTTGATTCGATCAAGTCGCACCCAGTGCCCTGTAAAACCCTTAGCACCTTCCAAGGCACGGTAAACTGGGTGTGCTCGCAAGTGCGTGAGTGTGTCCGTGTTTGGTTGTACGAGTGCGTGTGTGTTCCTGACACCGTACATGGGTGTACTTCCTAAACATAAGTCTGGATATGTGTAAATAGGCATCTGGATGTGGATCCAGGAGGTCCCGTCACAGTGTGTTCTGAGTGAGCATGTGGAGGCTGCGGCGAGTGACAGAGAAAGACAGAGATGGAGAGTGGGCTTGCATGTGAGAAATTTCCTGTCCATGTGCGGTGGCAGGAGTGTGTCCGATATGAAGTTGAACAGATGCGATTCAAAGTGTGTGCACGTATACTTGCTTGCTTGAAATTCCCAGGAAACCATTCATTTGGCAAGGCTGCCTTTAGTGCTGTCTGCTTCTCCAAGGTCTCCAGACATGAGTCCGGGGATGCTAAGCAGCCACTGCTGTTGGCGATCCGCATGAGAGTGATGATGACGCCTACGAATAGCATTGCTGGGAGCCAGGGTGCCTTGGCCAACGCAGGGAAGCGTCAGAATTCCCTTTCCCTGGTGTCTGAGCATAGCACCCTGCAGGAGCCTTAAACTTATGGCTGTGAGCCAACGGCCCCCCGCATTGCCAGCTCCTGCCTATAGCCATTATGACCCACCGCTACTCGGTAGGAGGAAGGATCTGGCAGAGATGTGGGCCAGAGAGGCCAGGCAAGAGGGCAAACAAGAGTGGAGCGGTCACCTGTGCGGTTAGGAGAACCCAATAACCCCTCACCTGCTGACCTTGAATCTCCATTGTGCTGTCATCGAACAGATGACGTGGATGGGGAGAGAGGTGGCAGATTCAGACACCGGCCACTTCCAGGACTGGCAAGGGCAGAGGAGGTGGGGGAGCTGTCCAACACGGGTTCAGCCAGGATGTGGGATGGAGCGCGAGCGGAGGTGAAAAGTGGACCCAGCCCGTCCCAGCGGGGATTCCAGGTGTGCGGATTGGTGGCTCCGGAGGTCCTGTACTTCCCTGTTGGCCTGTGAGAACTGGTGAGCAGTCAGAGCCAACCCCTAAGGACCTTCGCGTCCCTTTCGCGATGGCAACTCCACTTGGAACAGTGGCACACGTCAGCAGGTGGCGCCTAGAACCTGATCACATCACAGAGCGCCTAACCCTCCAGGCACCGCCCAGAGGCTTCCCAGCACCCCTGGGGCGCATGTGCAGTCAAGGAGGCATAAGCAGGGCCTGATGGGCTGTGAGCAACAACTGACTACCCGCTAAGAGGCGTCACTCCCCCTCCCGCTAAAGCTGATCCTGTTGGAATGCAAATGCAAATGCACCTCAGCACACTGGGCAAGGCATAGAAACCCAAATCATCCAGCCACCTCCTGGAGGCTTTGCTACACGGCGGGCCGCGCATGCGCAGTCCTGCAACCTCAGAAGCACACCAGGCTGCTACCTAGCAAGCCAGTGAAGGGCTTCAAGTGGTCTCCGGTCAAGTGAGCAGTTGCTTTTTTCCAGACTAATAGGATGTCAGTCGCAGGAAAAGGAGCCACAAGGTAGAAAAGGAAGGCCCCAACCCTCCTCCCTCATATACACACCTCCTGCACAGAGAAAAGAAGCAGAGGGATTTGGGGACAGAACAGGGAGACTACAGCTTAGAGGAATGCGGACTGTTGTGCACGAGAGGACTGGCAGAGGCCAGGAGTACAGAGGCTGAGAGCAGAGGGCGAATTGGAGAAGACAACAAGGGCCAGGAAGAGGGAGGGGGTTCTGAATTCCTCAGAGGAAGGGACGAGATGCGTCGGGAGCTGTGTAGCCTGTGAAGCTCAGATGGAGGAGGAGGAAAATGGGAAGCAGAGGCAGGGGCAAAGAGGCAGAGGCCCCGGTGGCACGCGTGAGTTGATAGGAGTCTGGAGGCAGGAAGGCTAATGCTGGGAGTGGAAGCAGCAGCAAGGCAGGGGCAAGGAGGGCATGAAGAGAGAATCTCAGGGAGTTTGTGGTGAAGCAAATATGAGTGCAGGGGACAAGCCTCAGGAACTCAGCCGCTGATGGAAGTTGGTGGCGAGGAAGGCCAGGATGCTTGCTTGCCACGGGACGGGGCGCCGTGCCCCCAAGCCCATGACCCAACGAGACGGAAATAGAGCCAGGGCATTCTGGGGCACAGGCCTCTGCCCCTCGCTGCCCACAGTGCCTTGCTTCAGGGTGTAGACCAGAGGGGTAAAGAATGCCTTCTTTGGTTGGGGTACTTCCTGGGGATAATCCCGTGGTCCTGCCGCATTCACATGTCTCCCCTCATTGCATTCCGCCAAGAGTTGTTTGCAATTCAGGTCGCTCAAGCTGCATGGTACAGGGAATGGGAAACAGGTAAGGACAGCAGGGGAAGACACAAGTGCCAATGGGCTGGCCAACATGCAGGGCTGGGCTCCCTAGCCACGCCCACCACAACAGTATCAGGCTTGATTCGATCAAGTCGCACCCAGTGCCCTGAAAACCCTTAGCACCTTCCAAGGCACGGTAAACTGGGTGTGCTCGCAAGTGCGTGAGTGTGTCCGTGTTTGGTTGTACGAGTGCGTGTGTGATTCCTGACACCGTACATGGGTGTACTTCCTAAACATAAAGTCTGGATATGTGTAAATAGGCATCTGGATGTGGATCCAGGAGGTCCCGTCACAGTGTGTTCTGAGTGAGCATGTGGAGGCTGCGGCGAGTGACAGAGAAAGACAGAGATGGAGAGTGGGCTTGCATGTGAGAAATTTCCTGTCCATGTGCGGTGGCAGGAGTGTGTCCGATATGAAGTTGAACAGATGCGATTCAAAGTGTGTGCACGTATACTTGCTTGCTTGAAATTCCCAGGAAACCATTCATTTGGCAAGGCTGCCTTTAGTGCTGTCTGCTTCTCCAAGGTCTCCAGACATGAGTCCGGGGATGCTAAGCAGCCACTGCTGTTGGCGATCCGCATGAGAGTGATGATGACGCCTACGAATAGCATTGCTGGGAGCCAGGGTGCCTTGGCCAACGCAGGGAAGCGTCAGAATTCCCTTTCCCTGGTGTCTGAGCATAGCACCCTGCAGGAGCCTTAAACTTATGGCTGTGAGCCAACGGCCCCCCGCATTGCCAGCTCCTGCCTATAGCCATTATGACCCACCGCTACTCGGTAGGAGGAAGGATCTGGCAGAGATGTGGGCCAGAGAGGCCAGGCAAGAGGGCAAACAAGAGTGGAGCGGTCACCTGTGCGGTTAGGAGAACCCAATAACCCCTCACCTGCTGACCTTGAATCTCCATTGTGCTGTCATCGAACAGATGACGTGGATGGGGAGAGAGGTGGCAGATTCAGACACCGGCCACTTCCAGGACTGGCAAGGGCAGAGGAGGTGGGGGAGCTGTCCAACACGGGTTCAGCCAGGATGTGGGATGGAGCGCGAGCGGAGGTGAAAAGTGGACCCCAGCCCGTCCCAGCGGGGATTCCAGGTGTGCGGTTGGTGGCTCCGGAGGTCCTGTACTTCCCTGTTGGCCTGTGAGAACTGGTGAGCAGTCAGAGCCAACCCCTAAGGGCCTTCGCGTCCCCTTTCGCGATGGCAACTCCACTTGGAACACTGGCACACGTCAGCAGGTGGCGCCTAGAACCTGATTCACGTCCACAGAGCGCCTAACCCTCCAGGCACCGCCCAGAGGCTTCCCAGCACCCCTGGGGCGCATGTGCAGTCAAGGAGGCATAAGCAGGGCCTGATGGGCTGTGAGCAACAACTGACTACCGCTAAGAGGCGTCACTCCCCCCCTCCCGCTAAAGCTGATCCTGTTGGAATGCAAATGCAAATGCACCTCAGCACACTGGGCAAGGCATAGAAACCCAAATCATCCAGCCACCTCCTGGAGGCTTTGCTACACGGCGGGCCGCGCATGCGCAGTCCTGCAACCTCAGAAGCACACCAGGCTGCTACCTAGCAAGCCAGTGAAGGGCTTCAAGTGGTCTCGGTCAAGTGAGCAGTTGCTTTTTCCAGACTAATAGGATGTCAGTCGCAGGAAAAGGAGCCACAAGGTAGAAAAGGAAGGCCCCAACCCTCCTCCCTCATATACACACCTCCTGCACAGAGAAAAGAAGCAGAGGGATTTGGGGACAGAACAGGGAGACTACAGCTTAGAGGAATGCGGACTGTTGTGCACGAGAGGACTGGCAGAGGCCAGGAGTACAGAGGCTGAGAGCAGAGGGCGAATTGGAGAAGACAACAAGGGCCAGGAAGAGGGAGGGGGTTCTGAATTCCTCAGAGGAAGGGACGAGATGCGTCGGGAGCTGTGTAGCCTGTGAAGCTCAGATGGAGGAGGAGGAAAATGGGAAGCAGAGGCAGGGGCAAAGAGGCAGAGGCCCGGTGGCACGCGTGAGTTGATAGGAGTCTGGAGGCAGGAAGGCTAATGCTGGGAGTGGAAGCAGCAGCAAGGCAGGGGCAAGGAGGGCATGAAGAGAGAATCTCAGGGAGTTTTGTGGTGAAGCAAATATGAGTGCAGGGGACAAGCCTCAGGAACTCAGCCGCTGATGGAAGTTGGTGGCGAGGAAGGCCAGGATGCTTGCTTGCCACGGGACGGGCGCCGTGCCCCCAAGCCCATGACCCAACGAGACGGAAATAGAGCCAGGGCATTCTGGGGCACAGGCCTCTGCCCCTCGCTGCCCACAGTGCCTTGCTTCAGGGTGTAGACCAGAGGGGTAAAGAATGGCCTTCTTTGGTTGGGGTACTTCCTGGGGATAATCCCGTGGTCCTGCCGCATTCACATGTCTCCCCTCATTGCATTCCGCCAAGAGTTGTTTGCAATTCAGGTCGCTCAAGCTGCATGGTACAGGGAATGGGAAACAGGTAAGGACAGCAGGGGAAGACACAAGTGCCAATGGGCTGGCCAACATGCAGGGCTGGGCTCCCTAGCCACGCCCACCACAACAGTATCAGGCTTGATTCGATCAAGTCGCACCCAGTGCCCTGAAAACCCTTAGCACCTTCCAAGGCACGGTAAACTGGTGTGCTCGCAAGTGCGTGAGTGTGTCCGTGTTTGGTTGTACGAGTGCGTGTGTGTTCCTGACACCGTACATGGGTGTACTTCCTAAACATAAGTCTGGATATGTGTAAATAGGCATCTTGGATGTGGATCCAGGAGGGTCCCGTCACAGTGTGTTCTGAGTGAGCATGTGGAGGCTGCGGCGAGTGACAGAGAAAGACAGAGATGGAGAGTGGGCTTGCATGTGAGAAAATTTCCTGTCCATGTGCGGTGGCAGAGTGTGTCCGATATGAAGTTGAACAGATGCGATTCAAAGTGTGTGCACGTATACTTGCTTGCTTGAAATTCCCAGGAAACCATTCATTTGGCAAGGCTGCCTTTAGTGCTGTCTGCTTCTCCAAGGTCTCCAGACATGAGTCCGGGGATGCTAAGCAGCCACTGCTGTTGGCGATCCGCATGAGAGTGATGATGACGCCTACGAATAGCATTTCTGGGAGCCAGGGTGCCTTGGCCAACGCAGGGAAGCGTCAGAATTCCCTTTTCCCTGGTGTCTGAGCATAGCACCCTGCAGGAGCCTTAAACTTATGGCTGTGAGCCAACGGCCCCCGCATTGCCAGCTCCTGCCTATAGCCATTATGACCCACCGCTACTCGGTAGGAGGAAGGATCTGGCAGAGATGTGGGCCAGAGAGGCCAGGCAAGAGGGCAAACAAGAGTGGAGCGGTCACCTGTGCGGTTAGGAGAACCCAATCACACCCCTCACCTGCTGACCTTGAATCTCCATTGTGCTGTCATGGAACAGATGACGTGGATGGGGAGAGAGGTGGGCGGATTCAGACACCGGCCACTTCCATGACAGGCAAGGGCAGAGGAGGTGGGGGAGCTGTCCAACACGGGTTCAGCCAGGATGTGGGATGAAGCGCGAGCGGAGAGGTGAAAAGTGGACCCAGCCCGTCCCAGCGGGGATTCCAGGTGTGCGATTGGTGGCTCCGGAGGTCCTGTACTTCCCTGTTGGCCCTGTGAGAACTGGTGAGCAGTCAGAGGCCAACCCCTAAGGGCCCTTCGCGTACCCTTTTCGCGATGGCAACTCCACTTGGAACACTGGCACACGTCAGCAGGTGGCGCCTAGAACCTGATCACGTCACAAGAGCGCCTAAACCCTCCAGGCACCGCCCAGAGGCTTCCCCGCACCCCTGGGGCGGCATGTGCAGTCAAGGAGGGCATAAGCAGGGCCTGATGGGCTGTGAGCAACAACTGACTACCGCTAAGAGGCGTCACTCCCCCCTCCCGCTAAAGCTGATCCTGTTGGAATGCAAAATGCAAATGCACCTCAGCACACTGGGCATGCATAGAAAACCCAAAATCATCCAGCCACCTCCTGGAGGCTTTGCTACACGGCGGGCCGCGCATGCGCAGTCCTGCAACCTCAGAAGCACACCAGGCTGCTACCTAGCAAGCCAGTGAAGGGCTTCAAGTGGTCTCGGTCAAGTGAGCAGTTGCTTTTTCCAGACTAATAGGATGTCAGTCGCAGGAAAAGGAGCCACAAGGTAGAAAAAGGAAGGCCCCAACCCTCCTCCCTCATATACACACCTCCTGCACAGAGAAAAGAAGCAGAGGGATTTGGGGACAGAACAGGGAGACTACAGCTTAGAGGAATGCGGACTGTTGTGCACGAGAGGACTGGCAGAGGCCAGGAGTACAGAGGCTGAGAGCAGAGGGCGAATTGGAGAAGACAACAAGGGCCAGGAAGAGGGGAGGGGGTTCTGAATTTCCTCAGAGGAAGGGACGAGATGCGTCGGGAGCTGTGTAGCCTGTGAAGCTCAGATGGAGGAGGAGGAAAAATGGGAAGCAGAGGCAGGGGCAAAGAGGCAGAGGGCCCGGTGGCCACGCGTGAGTTGATAGGAGGTCTGGAGGCAGGAAGGCTAATGCTGGGAGTGGAAGCCAGCAGCAAGGCAGGGGCAAGGAGGGCATGAAGAGAGAATCTCAGGGAGTTTGTGGTGAAGCAAATATGAGTGCAGGGACAAGCCTCAGGAACTCAGCCGCTGATGGAAGTTGGTGGCGAGGAAGGCCAGGATGCTTGCTTGCCACGGGACGGGCGCCGTGCCCCCCAAGCCCATGACCCAACGAGACGGAAATAGAGCCAGGGCATTCTGGGGCACAGGGCCTCTGCCCCTCGCTGCCCACAGTGCCTTGCTTCTGGGTGTAGACCAGAGGGGTAAAGAAATGCCTTCTTTGGTTGGGGTACTTCCTGGGGATAATCCCGTGGTCCTGCCGCATTCACATTGTCTCCCCTCATTGCATTCCGCCAAGAGTTGTTTGCAATTCAGGTCGCTCAAGCTGCATGGTACAGGGAATGGGAAACAGGTAAGGACAGCAGGGGAAGACACAAGTTGCCAATGGGCTGGCCAACATGCAGGGCTGGGCTCCCTAGGCCACGCCCA
>NW_025960401.1:0-42049 GCF_023159225.1 Perognathus longimembris pacificus
AAAGTTATACTAAGTGAAGTGAGACAGACCCAAAGAAACATGGACTCTATGGCCTCCCTTATTGGGAATAATTAGTACAGGTTTAGGCAAGCCATAGCAGAGCATCACAAGGCCCAATAGCTATACCCTTAGAAACACATAAGATGATGCTAACTGAAATGAACTCCATGTTATGGAAACAAGTGATATATCACAGTTGTAACTACTTTCAACGTCCTATGTGTATGTGTAGTTTTCATTATAGATAATGGTTTGTATCACCTTCCTATGTTTGTAACTACACTATCTCTGTAATCTTATCTGAGTATATTGGAAACCGTGTTTACTGGTATTGGAAGTAGGAAATTCAAAGGGAATACCAAATTCGAGAGACACAGGGTAAAAAAGGAGAAATAACTACAAAAGCAATACATGCAAAACTGTTTGGTGTAAGTGAACTGAACACCAGGGGGGAGGAGGGAAAGGGGGGGAGGGAGGGGGACATGAGGGACAAGGCAACAAACAGTACAAGAAATGTATCCAATGCCCAACGTATGATACTGTAACCTCTCTGTACGTCAGTTTGATAATAAAAATTTGAGAAAAAAAAAAAGAAAATAGAAGTCAATGAAAAAAAAAAAGAAAAGCAGTAGCTAAATAAATTAAGTACTTCCTGATATGGTTACTGTACTGGTAACTAACGAAAAGAATCTGGATTGTGGTGAGGAAACAGAGAAAAAAGCTCATTTAGGACCTGCACTCACGAAGGGGGTAGGCAGCTGTATATCAGGGAGTAAACCTTCTGAGAATAAAAACAGCTGGAGCTTGTTAAGATAATTACACAGGGGAAAGGATAATGTACTGGGAACTCCTCAGAAGAATCTGATTTGTGGTGAGGGGAGAGAGATAAAGCCTCATTTAGGAACGACATGAACGTGCTGCGTAGGTAGCTGTTTATCAGTGACTATCTCCACTGAGATTAAGAAAAGCAGTAGCTTAATAAATTAAGTACTTCCTGGTATGGTTACTGTACTGTTAACTCCCCAAAAAAATCTGGATTGTGGTGAGGGAACAGAGAAAAAAGCTCATTTAGGACCTGCACTTACGAAGAGGTTAGGTAGCTTTATATCTGGGTGTATCCCTTCTGAGAATAAAAACATCTGGAGCTTGTTAAGGTAATTGCACAGGGGAAAGGATAATTTACTGGGAACTCCTCAGAAGAATCTGATTTGTGGTGAGGGGAGAGAGATAAAACCTCATTTAGGAATGACCTGAAAATGCTGCGTAGGTAGCTGTTTATCAGTAAATATCTCCACTGAGATTAAGAAAAGCAGTAGCTTAATAAATTAAGTACTTCCTGGTATGGTTACTGTACTGGTAACTCCCCAAAAGAATCTAGATTGTGGTGAGGGAACAGAGAAAAAAGCTCATTTAGGACCTGCACTCACGAAGGGGGTAGGCAGCTGTATATCAGTGAGCAACCCTTCTGAGAATAAAAACAGCTGGAGCTTGTTAAGGTAATTACACAGGGGAAAGGACAATGTACTGGGAACACCTCAGAAGAATCTGATTTGTGGTGAGGGGAGAGAGATAAAAGCTCATTTAGGAACGACATGAACATACTGCGGACGTAGCTGTTTATTAGTAAATATCTCCACTGAGACTAAGAAAAGAAGTAGCTTAATAGATTAAGTACTTACTGGTATGGTTACTGTACTGGTAACTCCCCAAAAGAATCTGGAATGTGGTGAGGGAACAGAGAAAAAAGCTCATTTAGGACCTGTACTTACGAAGGGGGTAGGAAGCTGTATATCAGGGAGTATCCCTTCTGAGAAGAAAAACAGTTGGAGCTTGTTAAGGTAATTACACAGGGGAAAGGATAATGTATTGGGAACTCCTCAGAAGAATCTGATTTGTGGTGAGGGGAGAGAGATAAAAGCTCATTTAGGAACGACATGAAAATGCTGAATAGGTAGCTGTTTATCAGTAAATATCTCCACTGGGATTCAGAAAAGCAGTAGCTTAATAAATTAAGTACTTCATGGTATTGTTACTGTACTGCTAACTCCCCAAAAGAATCTGGATTGTGGTGAGGGAACAGAGAATAAAGCTCATTTAAGACCTGCACTTACGAAGGGGGTAGGCAGCTGTATATCAGGGAGTATCACTTCTGAGAATAAAAACAGCTGGAGCTTGTTAAGGTAATTACACAGGGGAAAGGATAATGTACTGGGAACTCCTCAGAAGAATCTGATTTGTGGTGAGGGGAGAGAGATAATAGCTCATTTAGGAACGACGTGAACATGCTGCGTAGGTATCTGTTTATCAGTAATATCTCCACTGAGATTAAGAAAAGCAGTAGCTTAATAAATTAAGTACTTCCTGGTATTGTTACTGTACTGCTAACTCCCCAAAAGAATCAGGATTGTGGTGAGGGAACAGAGAAAAAAGCTCATTTAGGACCTGCACATACGAAGGGGGTAGGCAGCTGTTTATCAGGGAGTAAACCTTCTGAGAATAAAAATACCTGGATCTTGTTAAGGCAATTACACAGGGGAAAGGATAATGTACTGGGAACTCCTCAGAAGAATCTGATTTGTGGTGAGGGGAGAGAGATAAAAGCTCATTTAGCGACGACATGTACATGCTGCTTAGGTAGATGTTTATCAGTAAATATCTCCACTGAGATTATGAAAAGCAGTAGCTTAATAAATTAAGTACTTCCTGGTATGGTTACTGTACTGGTAACTCCCCAAAAGAATCTGGATTGTGGTGAGGGAACAGAGAAAAAAGCTCATTTAGGACATGCACTTACGGAGGGGGTAGGCAGCTGTATATCAGGCAATAAACCTTCTGAGAATAAAAACAGCTGGAACTTGTTAAGGTAATTACACAGGGGAAAGGATAATATATTGGGAACTCCTCAGAAGAATCTGATTTGTGGTGAGGAAGACAGATAAAAGCTCATTTAGGAACGACATGAAAATGCTGCGTAGGTCGCTGTTTATCAGTAAATATCTCCACTGAGATTAAGAAAAGCAGTAGCTTTATAAATTAAGTACTTCCTGGTATTGTTACTGTACTGCTAACTCCCCAAAAGAATCAGGATTGTGGTGAGCGAACAGAGAAAAAATCTCATTTATGACCTGCACTTACGAAGGGGGTAGGCAGCTGTATATCAGGGAGTAAACCTTCTGAGAATAAAAATATCTGGAGCTTGTTAAGTTAATTACACAGGGGAAAGGATAATGTACTGGGAACTCCTCAGAAGAATCTGATTTGTGGTGAGGGGAGAGAGATAAAAGCTCATTTAGGAACGACATGAACATTCTGCGTATGTAGCTGTTTATCAGTAACTATCTCCACTGAGATTAAGAAAAGCAGTAGCTTAATAAATTTAGGACTTCCTGGTATGGTCACTGTACTGGTAACTCCCCAAAAGACTCTGGATTGTGGTGAGGGAACAGAGAAAGAAGCTCATCTAGGACCTGCACTTACGAAGGCGGTAGGCAGCTGTATATCAGGGAGTATCCCTTCTGAGAATAAAAACAGCTGGAGCTTGTTAAGGTAATTACACAGGGGAAAGGATAATGTACTGGGAACTCCTCAGAAGAATCTGATTTGTGGTGAGGGGAGAGAGATAAAAGCTCATTTAGGAACGACATGAACATTCTGCGTATGTAGCTGTTTATCAGTAACTATCTCCACTGAGATTAAGAAAAGCAGTAGCTTAATAAATTAAGTACTTCCTGGTATGGTTACTGTACTGGTAACTCCCCAAAAGAATCTGGATTGTGGTGAGGCAACAGAGAAAAAAGCTCATTTAGGACCTGCACTTACGAAGGGGTTAGGCAGCTGTATATCAGGGAGTATCCCATCTGAGAATAAAAACAGCTTCAGCTTGTTATGGTAATTACACAGGGGAAAGGATAATGTACTGGGAACTACTCAGAAGAATCTGATTTGTGGTGAGGGGAGAGAGATAAAAGCTCATTTAGGAACGACATTAAAATGCTGCGTAGGTAGCTGTTTATCAGTAAATATCTCCACTGAGATTAAGAAAAGCAGTAGCTTAATAAATTAAGTACTTCCTGGTATGGTTACTGTACTGGTAACTCCCCAAAAGAATCTGGATTGTGGTGAGGGAACAGAGAAAAAAGCTCATTTAGGACCTGCACTTATGATCGTGGTAGGCAGCTGTATATCAGGGAGTATCCCTTCTGAGAATAAAAACAGCTGGAGCTTGTTAAGGTAATTACACAGGGGAAAGGATAATGTACTGGGAACTCCTCAGAAGAATCTGATTTGTAGTGAGGGGAGAGAGATAAAAGCTCATTTAGGAACGTCATGAAAATGCTGCATAGGTAGCTGTTTGTCAGTAAATATCTCCACTGAGATTAAGAAAAGCAGTAGCTTAATAAATTAAGTACTTCCTGGTATGGTTACTGTACTGGTAACTCCCCAAAAGAATCTGGATTGTGGTGAGGGAACAGAGAAAAAAGCTCATTTAGGACCTGCACTTACGAAGGGGGTAGCCAGCTGTATATCAGGGAGTAAACCTTCTGAGAATAAAAATAGCTGGAGCTTGTTAAGGTAATTACACAGGGGAAATGATAATGTACTGGGAACTCCTCAGAAGAATCTCATTTGTGGTGAGGGGAGAGAGATAAAAGCTCATTTAGGAACGACATGAACATGCTGCGTAGGTAGCTGTTTATCAGTAAATATCTCCACTGAGATTAAGAAAAGCAGTAGCTTAATAAATTAAGTACTTCCTGGTATGGGTACTTTACTGGTAACTCCCCAAAAGAATATGGATTGTGGTGAGGGGACAGAGAAAAAAGCTCATTTAGGACCTCCACTTACGAAGGGGGTATTCAACTGTATATCAGGGAGTATCTCATCTGAGAATAAAATCAGCTGGAGCTTGTTAAGGTAATTACACAGGGGAAAGGATAATGTACTGGGAACTACTCAGAAGAATCTGATTTGTGGTGAGAGGGGAGAGATAAAAGCTCATTTAGGAACGACATGAACATGCTGCGTTGGTAGCTGTTTATCAGTAAAAACAGCAGACAGAGGAGCCACAGTTCCTGTGACTGGCCACGTCATCGACAGAGGACGCCCAAGGCCTGCCTGCAAGCTGTGCGAACCTCAGAGACCCACGATTGCACCAACAGGGGAGAAGGTCAGAACAGATCCACCCCTTGCCAGCTGAAATCAAGTCAAACCAGCCAATCAGGAAAATATACTGCAGTCAATTGCAGAGAAATCAGACATTGGTTTCTTTTTCTTTTCAAACATTTTTTTTTAACTTTTCTTTTAAATTTTCTTTTTAATTTTTTCACACCTGAAACATCATTGGCTGTTTTTTTTTGTTTGTTTTTTGTTTGTTTTCCATTTTTACTGGTTTGTTTTATCAAGTTTTTTTTGTGTTTGTTTATTTGCTTTGGTTGTCCCTTTTCTGTTATTTTCCTTTTTATTTACTTATGCTTCCTTGTTAAATAATTTTTCTCTGTTTTGTGCATCTGTCTTCCAGTATTTTTACTTCATTTCTCTCGTTGCGTCCTCTTCCTTTAAAAATTACTTTCCTATAAATAACACCTACACCCTTTTCTGCTAACTCTCCCGTGTCTGTCATTTTATCAATGTGCTTTCTACTGATTCTACTCTTCTCCACATTTCCACGTCACTGAAACTAAACCAAAATCACCACCACCCCCCCAATACACTTTACTCTATTCTCTTTACTACCTCCAACTTACCCCCCTGACTTACTGCCTGGACCTCCAGGCTCCATTGACTCCTGGTTATTGGATAGAGGATATCCCAGCTTAATACGAGTGAATCAAAGGGGTTCATAGAGAAAGCCAGTCCTAAAAGAACTTAATATAAAAACAAGAATTGCGTATAAGGTTGTAACAGTAAATAAGTAACTACTGAAAACAGGGCCCAGGATCAGATGTTATATTGAAATTGTATTCTTTAGGAACACCAAATCTAACTTTATGGACAGGTATACAAATTATCTGTATATAATTGTGAAATTGTAAGATTTACACAACAGTGCTTGGTAAGGGCTGCTTTGGGTCTTAAACAGTGCTCACAGGTGCTGGTAGACTGGAATTCCCAATTCAAATGGGCAGAAGAAACACAAGAAAGATGGCAAATAATGAAGTCTTATCCCCCACCCAAAACAAGCAGGAAGCAGAGCAGTCAATCAAAAACATAGAAGAAAACCCCAAAATGCTCTACAAAGTTTACTGATAAACATGACAAATGAAAAGTTTGAATCACTTCAGTCAATTATGTTAGAGCGTGAGGAGGCAAAGCAAAAATTAATGGAGAATTTCATGGCATCCACAAATAGAAAGATAAGTGAGCTTCAAGAGTCAAATGAAAAGATAGCTACCCAACTTAAAGATTTGAGAGACAACACTCAAAACCAAGTAATGAAGTTAATGAAGTAAAGAAGTCCATACAGGACCTAAGAAATGACATGGAAATCATCAGGAAAGACCAGTCAGAATGAAAAGAGATTCGAAATCAAGTATCTAGCCTACAGTCCAGACTAACTGAAGCAGAGGATCGAATCTCAGGAGCTGAAGATTCCTTAGATTCTATGGAGAAAAATCAAAAATCAATACAAATCCAGTCCAAGCAACAAAACAGATCGCTACAGGAGATTCAAGACACAATCACGAAGCCCAATTTAAGGATAATAGGTATTGAGGAAAACTTGGAGAAAGAGGTTAATGGGATAGGCAACCTATTTAACAGAATATTAGCTGAGAACTTCCCAAACATCCAGAAGGAAAGGCCTATACAGATACAAGAAGCATTTAGAACCCCAAATCGACCAGACCAGAATAGGAATTCCCACCGACATATTGTAATCAAAACAGCTTCAGCAGAGTGCAAGGAAAAAATACTCAAAGCTGTTAGGGCAAAGAAAACAATCACATATAAAGGAAAAGCAATCAGAATTACCCCAGACTTCTCAGCAGAGACCATGAAAGCAAGGAGAGCCTGGAATGAAGTATACCAAACTGTAAATAAAAATAACTACCAACCAAGAATTCTGTACCCCGCCAAACTCTCCTTCATAGCCGAAGGTCAAATAAAAGTCTTCCACAATAAGGAAAAACTGAAACAATATATCTCCACCAAACCAGCTTTACACAAAATCCTTAAAGATGTACTATACAGGGAAAATAATCAAGATCCCAACACAGACAGAGAAATGAACCCTAATTAGTAAACACTAGATCAAGAAATGGGAAGACACAGTTTTAAACAAGACAGTGATAATGAAAGGAACAAACGATCACCTCTCAATCCTAACTGTCAACATTAATGGACTTAATTCTCCAATCAAACGACATAGGCTCATAACTTGGAACAAAAATCAAGATCCATCTTTCTGCTGCCTCCAAGAGACACATCTATCCAGCAAAAGCAAACATCTTCTAAAAGTGAAAGGCTGGAAACAAATCTATCAAGCAAATGGCCCCCATAAGCAGGCTGGAGTTGCAATCCTAGTATCAGACAAAATTGACTTCAAATTAAAAAAGGTAAGAAGAGACAAAGAAGGTTACTACATACTAGTAAAAGGATCTCTCCAACAGGAAGAAATAACCATCCTAAATATCTACACGCCAAATGCAGGAGCACCCAATTTCATCAAACAAACACTACTTGCTCTAAAAACATTCATAGACCCAAACACAATGATAGTGGGGGACTTTAACACTCCACTATCACCTCTGGACAGATCAACACGCCAAAAACTGAACAAAGAAACCACAGAACTAAACAATTGCATAGACCAACTAGACTTAATCGACATCTACAGAATATTCCACGCAGCAAGGCCAGAATACACATTCTTTTCGGCAGCACACGGAACATTCTCCAAAATAGATCACATCTTAGGGCACAAAGAAAATCTGTACAAATTCAGAAGTATCAAAATCATTCCCTGCATTCTTTCAGACCACAATGGAATAAAATTAGAGCTCAACTCATTCAGCCACCACAGAAAATCCCACAATTCATGGAGACTAAAGAACACACTGCTGAACCATCAGTGGATCATTGAAGAAATTAAAACAGAAATTCAAATGTTTATGGACTTCAACCAAGTTGAGAGCACAAAGTACCAGCTCCTTTGGGACACAGCCAAGGCAGTACTCAGAGGAAAATTTATATCTCTGAGTACATACATCAACAAACTGGAGAAACAGCAACTCAGTAATCTAAGGAAGCACCTTAATTTTCTTGAGAGAGAACAGCAAGCCAAACCCCAAGTCAATAGACGGAAGCAAATAATTAAAATCAAATCAGAATTAAATCAATTAGAGATGAAAAAAACCATCGAAAGAATCAACAAAACAAAGAGTTGGTTCTTTGAAAAAATCAACAAGATAGACAGACCCCTGGCAAACCTGACCAAAGAACGAAGGCAGCACACTCAAATAAACAAGATAAGAGATGAAACAGGTAGCATCACCACAGAAATAACCGAAATTCAGAAAATAATAAGGGACTATTTTGCAAACCTTTATGCCAACAAATTCGAGAACTTGGAAGAAATGGATGATTTCCTAGAAAAAATTGATACCCCCAAACTCAACTATGAACACTTAAACCTTCTAAACAGACCCATATCCAGTATTGAAATAGAAAACAGCAATAAATGATCTCCCATCCAAGAAAAGCCCAGGTCCAGATGGATTCATCGCAGAATTCTACAAGGCCTTCAAAACAGAACTCACTCCAATATTTCTCAAACTCTTCAATGAAATTGAAAGAAAACGTTCACTGCCAGACTCATTTATGAAGCCAGTATAACCCTCATCCCAAAACCAGGCAGAGACTCATCACGGAAAGAGGACTACAGACCAATCTCCCTGATGAACATAGATGCAAAAATTCTCAACAAAATTCTGGCCAATCGACTTCAACAGGTCATCAAAAAAATCATACACCACGATCAAACTGGATTCATCCCAGGGATGCAAAGCTGGTTTAATATACGCAAGTCAATTAATGTAATCCACCACATCAACCGGAGCAAGGTAAAGAACCACATGGTTTTATCGCTGGATGCGGAAAAAGCGTTCGATAAAATCCAGCACCCATTTATGCTAAAAGCCCTGGAAAAACTGGGATTCCAGGGAACATTCCTGAATATAATCAAGGCAGTTTATGACAAACCAACAGCAAGCATAACTCTAAATGGTGAAAAACTAAAGCCATTCCCTTTAAAATCAGGAACAAGGCAGGGATGTCCACTCTCTCCCCTGCTCTTCAACATAGTACTAGAATTCCTAGCCAGAGCAATTAGGCAAGAAGAGAATATAAAGGGGATCCAAATAGGAAAAGATGAAGTTAAACTTTCTCTCTTCGCAGATGACATGATCCTATACCTAAAGAATCCCATAGACTCTACCCCCAAGCTACTAGAGCTGATACAAAACTTTGGCAAAGTTGCAGGATATAAAATAAACCTTCAAAAATCAACGGCCTTTCTCTATGCTAACAACCCGAAGACCGAGGCTGAAATCAGGAAAGCAACTCCTTTTGCAATAGCCCCCCAAAACATAAAATACCTAGGAATAACCTTAACCAAAGAAGTGAAAGACCTCTTTGATGAGAACTTTAAAGGCTTGAAAAATGAAATTAAGTCAGAACTAGGAAAATGGAAAAACCTCCCATGCTCCTGGATTGGGAGGATTAATATAATCAAAATGGCAATATTGCCAAAGGCTATCTACAAATTCAATGCAATACCCATTAATATCCCAACACCATTCTTTAATGAAATAGAGGAAGCAATCCAGAAATTCATATGGAACAATAAAAGACCTAGAATAGCAAAAAAACTCCTAAGCAGAAAGAACAGTGCTGGAGGAATTACAATACCCAACTTCAAGCTGTATTATAAAGCTATAGTAATAAAAACAGCTTGGTATTGGCACCAGAACAGGCCTGAAGACCAATGGAACAGAATTGAAGACCCAGAATTAAACCCACAGAACTATGCCTACTTAATCTTTGATAAAGGAGCTAAAACAATAGTATGGAAGAAAGATAGCCTCTTTAACAAGTGGTGCTGGCAAAACTGGCTCAACACATGCAACAAACTAAAACTAGATCCTTATATATCACCCTGCACCAAAATCAATTCCAAATGGATTAAAGACCTTGAAATCAAAACAGGCACCCTGAAGACACTAAAGGAAGGAGTAGGAGAAACACTTGGGCTCCTTGGCACAGGAAAGAACTTCCTTAACAAAGACCCTGAAAGGCTACAAATCAAAGAAAGGTTGGACAAATGGGACTGCATCAAACTCCAGAGCTTCTGCACGGCAAAGGACATAGCTCTCAAGATAAACAGAAAGCCCACAGACTGGGAGAAGATCTTTACCGGACATTCAACAGACAAAGGCCTCATCTCTAAAATATATGCAGAACTAAAAAAAATTACCTTCTTCCAAAACAAAACTGCAAAGAACCAATAGCCCCCTCATCAAGTGGGCTAAAGACTTACAAAGAAACTTCGCTGATGAGGAAATGAGAATGGCCAATAGACATATGAAAAAATGCTCTACATCACTGGCCATAAAGGAAATGCAAATCAAAACAACATTGAGATTCCATCTCACCCCAGCAAGAATGTCATATATCAAGAAAACTAATAATAACAATTGTTGGAGGGGATGTGGCCAAAAGGGAACCCTACTTCATTGTTGGTGGGAATGTAAACTGGTTCAGCCACTCTGGCAAGCAGTATGGAGATTCCTCAGAAGGCTCAATATAGAACTCCCCTATGACCCAGCAGCCCCACTGTTGGGTATCTATCCAAAAGCCCACAAAAAAATCACAGTAATGCCACCAGCACAACAATGTTCATCGCAGCACAATTTGTCATAGCGAGAAGCTGGATCCAACCCAGATGCCCCTCCATAGATGAATGGATCAGGAAAATGTGGTACATTTACACAATGGAATTTTATGCCTCTATCAGAAAGAATGACATTGTTCCATTTGTAAGGAAATGGAAGGAGTTGGAAAAAGTTATACTAAGTGAAGTGAGACAGACCCAAAGAAACATGGACTCTATGGCCTCCCTTATTGGGAATAATTAGTACAGGTTTAGGCAAGCCATAGCAGAGCATCACAAGGCCCAATAGCTATACCCTTAGAAACACATAAGATGATGCTAACTGAAATGAACTCCATGTTATGGAAACAAGTGATATATCACAGTTGTAACTACTTTCAACGTCCTATGTGTATGTGTAGTTTTCATTATAGATAATGGTTTGTATCACCTTCCTATGTTTGTAACTACACTATCTCTGTAATCTTATCTGAGTATATTGGAAACCGTGTTTACTGGTATTGGAAGTAGGAAATTCAAAGGGAATACCAAATTCGAGAGACACAGGGTAAAAAAGGAGAAATAACTACAAAAGCAATACATGCAAAACTGTTTGGTGTAAGTGAACTGAACACCAGGGGGGAGGAGGGAAAGGGGGGGAGGGAGGGGGACATGAGGGACAAGGCAACAAACAGTACAAGAAATGTATCCAATGCCCAACGTATGATACTGTAACCTCTCTGTACGTCAGTTTGATAATAAAAATTTGAGAAAAAAAAAAAGAAAATAGAAGTCAATGAAAAAAAAAAAGAAAAGCAGTAGCTAAATAAATTAAGTACTTCCTGATATGGTTACTGTACTGGTAACTAACGAAAAGAATCTGGATTGTGGTGAGGAAACAGAGAAAAAAGCTCATTTAGGACCTGCACTCACGAAGGGGGTAGGCAGCTGTATATCAGGGAGTAAACCTTCTGAGAATAAAAACAGCTGGAGCTTGTTAAGATAATTACACAGGGGAAAGGATAATGTACTGGGAACTCCTCAGAAGAATCTGATTTGTGGTGAGGGGAGAGAGATAAAGCCTCATTTAGGAACGACATGAACGTGCTGCGTAGGTAGCTGTTTATCAGTGACTATCTCCACTGAGATTAAGAAAAGCAGTAGCTTAATAAATTAAGTACTTCCTGGTATGGTTACTGTACTGTTAACTCCCCAAAAAAATCTGGATTGTGGTGAGGGAACAGAGAAAAAAGCTCATTTAGGACCTGCACTTACGAAGAGGTTAGGTAGCTTTATATCTGGGTGTATCCCTTCTGAGAATAAAAACATCTGGAGCTTGTTAAGGTAATTGCACAGGGGAAAGGATAATTTACTGGAACTCCTCAGAAGAATCTGATTTGTGGTGAGGGGAGAGAGATAAAACCTCATTTAGGAATGACCTGAAAATGCTGCGTAGGTAGCTGTTTATCAGTAAATATCTCCACTGAGATTAAGAAAAGCAGTAGCTTAATAAATTAAGTACTTCCTGGTATGGTTACTGTACTGGTAACTCCCCAAAAGAATCTAGATTGTGGTGAGGGAACAGAGAAAAAAGCTCATTTAGGACCTGCACTCACGAAGGGGGTAGGCAGCTGTATATCAGTGAGCAACCCTTCTGAGAATAAAAACAGCTGGAGCTTGTTAAGGTAATTACACAGGGGAAAGGACAATGTACTGGGAACACCTCAGAAGAATCTGATTTGTGGTGAGGGGAGAGAGATAAAAGCTCATTTAGGAACGACATGAACATACTGCGGACGTAGCTGTTTATTAGTAAATATCTCCACTGAGACTAAGAAAAGAAGTAGCTTAATAGATTAAGTACTTACTGGTATGGTTACTGTACTGGTAACTCCCCAAAAGAATCTGGAATGTGGTGAGGGAACAGAGAAAAAAGCTCATTTAGGACCTGTACTTACGAAGGGGGTAGGAAGCTGTATATCAGGGAGTATCCCTTCTGAGAAGAAAAACAGTTGGAGCTTGTTAAGGTAATTACACAGGGGAAAGGATAATGTATTGGGAACTCCTCAGAAGAATCTGATTTGTGGTGAGGGGAGAGAGATAAAAGCTCATTTAGGAACGACATGAAAATGCTGAATAGGTAGCTGTTTATCAGTAAATATCTCCACTGGGATTCAGAAAAGCAGTAGCTTAATAAATTAAGTACTTCATGGTATTGTTACTGTACTGCTAACTCCCCAAAAGAATCTGGATTGTGGTGAGGGAACAGAGAATAAAGCTCATTTAAGACCTGCACTTACGAAGGGGGTAGGCAGCTGTATATCAGGGAGTATCACTTCTGAGAATAAAAACAGCTGGAGCTTGTTAAGGTAATTACACAGGGGAAAGGATAATGTACTGGGAACTCCTCAGAAGAATCTGATTTGTGGTGAGGGGAGAGAGATAATAGCTCATTAAGGAACGACGTGAACATGCTGCGTAGGTATCTGTTTATCAGTAATATCTCCACTGAGATTAAGAAAAGCAGTAGCTTAATAAATTAAGTACTTCCTGGTATTGTTACTGTACTGCTAACTCCCCAAAAGAATCAGGATTGTGGTGAGGGAACAGAGAAAAAAGCTCATTTAGGACCTGCACATACGAAGGGGGTAGGCAGCTGTTTATCAGGGAGTAAACCTTCTGAGAATAAAAATACCTGGATCTTGTTAAGGCAATTACACAGGGGAAAGGATAATGTACTGGGAACTCCTCAGAAGAATCTGATTTGTGGTGAGGGGAGAGAGATAAAAGCTCATTTAGCGACGACATGTACATGCTGCTTAGGTAGATGTTTATCAGTAAATATCTCCACTGAGATTATGAAAAGCAGTAGCTTAATAAATTAAGTACTTCCTGGTATGGTTACTGTACTGGTAACTCCCCAAAAGAATCTGGATTGTGGTGAGGGAACAGAGAAAAAAGCTCATTTAGGACATGCACTTACGGAGGGGGTAGGCAGCTGTATATCAGGCAATAAACCTTCTGAGAATAAAAACAGCTGGAACTTGTTAAGGTAATTACACAGGGGAAAGGATAATATATTGGGAACTCCTCAGAAGAATCTGATTTGTGGTGAGGAAGACAGATAAAAGCTCATTTAGGAACGACATGAAAATGCTGCGTAGGTCGCTGTTTATCAGTAAATATCTCCACTGAGATAAAGAAAAGCAGTAGCTTTATAAATTAAGTACTTCCTGGTATTGTTACTGTACTGCTAACTCCCCAAAAGAATCAGGATTGTGGTGAGCGAACAGAGAAAAAATCTCATTTATGACCTGCACTTACGAAGGGGGTAGGCAGCTGTATATCAGGGAGTAAACCTTCTGAGAATAAAAATATCTGGAGCTTGTTAAGTTAATTACACAGGGGAAAGGATAATGTACTGGGAACTCCTCAGAAGAATCTGATTTGTGGTGAGGGGAGAGAGATAAAAGCTCATTTAGGAACGACATGAACATTCTGCGTATGTAGCTGTTTATCAGTAACTATCTCCACTGAGATTAAGAAAAGCAGTAGCTTAATAAATTTAGGACTTCCTGGTATGGTCACTGTACTGGTAACTCCCCAAAAGACTCTGGATTGTGGTGAGGGAACAGAGAAAGAAGCTCATCTAGGACCTGCACTTACGAAGGCGGTAGGCAGCTGTATATCAGGGAGTATCCCTTCTGAGAATAAAAACAGCTGGAGCTTGTTAAGGTAATTACACAGGGGAAAGGATAATGTACTGGGAACTCCTCAGAAGAATCTGATTTGTGGTGAGGGGAGAGAGATAAAAGCTCATTTAGGAACGACATGAACATTCTGCGTATGTAGCTGTTTATCAGTAACTATCTCCACTGAGATTAAGAAAAGCAGTAGCTTAATAAATTTAGGACTTCCTGGTATGGTCACTGTACTGGTAACTCCCCAAAAGACTCTGGATTGTGGTGAGGGAACAGAGAAAGAAGCTCATCTAGGACCTGCACTTACGAAGGCGGTAGGCAGCTGTATATCAGGGAGTATCCCTTCTGAGAATAAAAACAGCTGGAGCTTGTTAAGGTAATTACACAGGGGAAAGGATAATGTACTGGGAACTCCTCAGAAGAATCTGTTTTGTGGTGAGGGGAGAGAGATAAAAGCTCATTTAGGAAAGACATGAAAATGATGCGTAGATAGCTGTTTATCAGTAAATATCTCCACTGAGATTAAGAAAAGCAGTAGCTTAATAAATTAAGTATTTCCTGGTATGGTTACTGTACTGGTGACTCCCCAAAAGAATCTGGATTGTGTTGAGGGAACAGAGAAAAAAGCTCATTTACGACCTGCACTTACGAAGGGGGTAGGCAGCTGTATATCAGGGAGTATCCCTTCTGAGAATAAAAACAGCAGGAGCTTGTGAAGGTAATTACACAGGGGAAAGGATAATGTACTGGGAACTCCTCAGAAGAATCTGATTTGTGGTGAGTGGAGAGAGATAAAAGCTCATTTAGGAACGACATGAAAATGCTGCGCAGGTAGCTGTTTATCAGTAAATATCTCCACTGAGATTAAGAAAAGCAGTAGCTTAATAAATTATGTACTTCCTGTTATGGTTACTGTACTGGTAACTCCACAAAAGAATCTGGATTGCGGTGAGGCATCAGAGAAAAAAGCTCATTTAGGACCTGCACTTACGAAGGGTTAGGCAGTTGTATATCAGGGAGTATCCCTTCTGAGAATAAAAACAGCTGGAACTTCTTAAGGTAATTACACAGGGGAAATGATAATGTACTGGGAACTCCTCAGAAGAATCTGATTTGTGGTGAGGGGAGAGAGATAAAGCTCATTTAGGAACGACATGAACATGCTGCGTAGGTAGCTGTTTATCAGTAAATATCTACACTGAGATTAAGAAAAGCAGTAGCTTAATAAATTAAGTACTTCCTGGTATGGTTACTGTACTGGTAACTCCCCAAAAGAATCTGGATTGTGGTGAGGGAACAGAGAAAAAAGCTCATTTAGGACCTGCATTTACGAAGGGGGTAGGCAGCTGTATATCAGGGAGTATCCCTTCTGAGAATAAAGACAGCTGGAGCTTGTTAAGGTAATTACACAGGGGAAAGGATAATGTACTGGGAACTCCTCAGAAGAATCTGATTTGTGGTGAGGGGAGAGAGATAAAAGATCATTTAGGAACGACATGTACATGCTGCGTAGGTAGCTGTTTATCAGTAAATATCTACACTGAGATTATGAAAAGCAGTAGCTTAATAAATTAAGTACTTCCTGGTATGGTTACTGTACTGGTAACTCCCCAAAAGAATCTGGATTGTGGTGAGGGAACAGAGAAAAAAGCTCATTTAGGACCTGCACTTACGAAGAGGGTAGGCAGCTGTATATCAGGGAGTAAACCTGCTGAGAATAAAAACTGCTGGAGCTTGTTAAGGTAATTACACAGGGGAAAGGATAATGTACTGCGAACTCCTAAGAAGAATCCGATTTGTGGTGAGGGAAGAGATGTAAAAGCTCATTTAGGAACGACATGAAAATGCTGCATAGGTAGCTGTTTATCAGTAAGTATCTCCACTGAGATTAAGAAAAGCCGTAGTTTAATAAATTAAGTACTTCCTGGTATGGTTACTGTACTGGTAACTCCCCAAAAGAATCTGGATTGTGGTGAGGGAACAGAGAAAAAATCTCATTCAGGACCTGGACTTACGAAGTGTGTAGGCAGCGGTATATCAGGGAGTAACCCTTCTGAGAATAAAAACAGCTGGAGCTTGTGAAGGTAATTACACAGGGGAAAGGATAATGTACTGGGAACTGCTCAGAAGAATCTGATTTGTGGTGAGGGGAGAGAGATAAAAGCTCATTTAGGAACGACATGAATATGCTGCGTAGGTAACTGTTTATCAGTAAATATCTCCACTGAGATTAAGAAAAGCAGTAGCTTAATAAATTAAGTACTTCCTGGTATGGTTACTGTACTGGTAACTCCCCAAAAGAATCTGGATTGTGGTGAGGGAACAGAGAAAAAAGCTCATTTAAGACCTGCATTTACGAAGGGGGTAGGCAGCTGTATATCAGGGAGTATCCCTTCTGAGAATAAAGACAGCTGGAGCTTGTGAAGGTAATTACACAGGGGAAAGCATAATGTACTGGGAACTGCTCAGAAGAATCTGATTTCTGGTGAAGGGAGAGAGATATAAGCTCATTTAGGAACAACATGAAAATGCTGCATAGGTAGCTGTTTATCAGTAAATATCTCCACTGAGATTAAGAAAAGCAGTAGCTTAATAAATTAAATACTTCCTGCTATGGTTACTGTACTGGTAACTCCCCAAAAGAATCTGGATTGTGGTGAGGGAACAGAGAAAAAAGCTCATTTAGGACCTGCACTTACGAAGGGGGTAGGCTGCTGGATATCAGGGAGTAAACCTTCTGAGAATAAAAACAGCTGGAGCTTGTTAAGGTAATTACACAGGGGAAAGGATAATGTACTGGGAACTTCTCGGAAGAATCTGATTTGTGGTGAGGGGAGAGAGATAAAAGCTCATTTAGGAACGACATGAAAATGCTGCATAGGTAGCTGTTTATCAGTAAATATCTCCACTGAGATTAAGAAAAGCAGTAGCTTAATAAATTAAGTACTTCCTGGTATGGTTACTGCACTGCTAACTCCCCAAAAGCATTAGGATTGTGGTGAGGGAACAGAGAAAAAAGCTCATTTAGGACCTGCACTTACGAAGGGGTTAGGCAGCTGTATATCAGGGAGTAAACCTTCTGAGAATAAAAACAGCTGGAGATTGTTAAGGTAATTACACAGGGGAAAGGACAATGTACTGGGAACTCCTCAGAAGAATCTGATTTGTGGTGAGGGGAGAGAGATAAAAGGTCATTTAGGAACGACATGAAAATGCTGCATAGGTAGCAGTTTATCAGTAAGTATCTCCACTGAGATTAAGAAAAGCCGTAGTTTAATAAATTAAGTACTTCCTGATATGGTTACTGTACTGGTAACTCCCCAAAAGAATCTGGATTGTGGTGAGGGAACAGAGAAAAAATCTCATTTAGGACCTGGACTTACGAAGGGTGTAGGCAGCGGTATATCAGGGAGTAAACCTTCTGAGAATAAAAACAGCTGGAGCTTGTTAAGGTAATTACACAGGGGAAAGGATAATGTACTGGGAACTCCTCAGAAGAATCTGATTTGTGGTGAGGGGAGAGAGATAAAAGCTCATTTAGGAATGACATGAATATGCTGCGTAGGTAACTGTTTATCAGTAAATATCTCCACTGAGATTAAGAAAAGCAGTAGCTTAATAAATTAAGTACTTCCTGGTATGGTTACTGTACTGGTAACTCCCCAGAAGAATCTGGATTGTGGTGAGGGAACAGAGAAAAAAGCTCATTTATGACCTGCATTTACGAAGGGGGTAGGCAGCTGTATATCAGGGAGTATCCCTTCTGAGAATAAAGACAGCTGAAGCTTGTGAAGGTAATTACACAGGGGAAAGCATAATGTACTGGGAACTGCTCAGAAGAATCTGATTTTTGGTGAAGGGAGAGAGATAAAAGCTCATTTAGGAATGACATGAAAATGCTGCATAGGTAGCTGTTTATCAGTAAATATTTCCACTGAGATTAAGAAAAGCAGTAGCTTAATAAATTAAGTACTTCCTGGTATGGTTACTGTACTGCTAACTCCCCAAAGGCATCAGGATTGTGGTGAGGGAACAGAGAAAAAAGCTCATTTAGGACCTGCACTTACGAAGAGGGTAGGCAGCTGTATATCAGGGAGTAAACGTTCTGAGAATAAAAACAGCTGGAGCTTGTTAAGGTAATTACACAGGGGAAAGGATAATGTACTGGGAACTCCTCAGAAGAATCTGATTTGGGGTGAGGAAGACAGATAAAAGCTCATTTAGGAACGACATGAAAATGCTGCGTAGGTCGCTGTTTATCAGTAAATATCTCCACTGAGATTAAGAAAAGCAGTAGCTTTATAAATTAAGTACTTCCTGGTATTGTTACTGTACTGCTAACTCCCCAAAAGAATCAGGATTGTGGTGAGCGAACAGAGAAAAAAATCTCATTTATGACCTGCACTTACGAAGGGGGTAGGCAGCTGTATATCAGGGAGTAAACCTTCTGAGAATAAAAATATCTGGAGCTTGTTAAGTTAATTACACAGGGGAAAGGATAATGTACTGGGAACTCCTCAGAAGAATCTGATTTGTGGTGAGGGGAGAGAGATAAAAGCTCATTTAGGAACGACATGAACATTCTGCGTATGTAGCTGTTTATCAGTAACTATCTCCACTGAGATTAAGAAAAGCAGTAGCTTAATAAATTTAGGACTTCCTGGTATGGTCACTGTACTGGTAACTCCCCAAAAGACTCTGGATTTTGGTGAGGGAACAGAGAAAGAAGCTCATCTAGGACCTGCACTTACGAAGGCGGTAGGCAGCTGTATATCAGGGAGTATCCCTTCTGAGAATAAAAACAGCTGGAGCTTGTTAAGGTAATTACACAGGGGAAAGGATAATGTACTGGGAACTCCTCAGAAGAATCTGATTTGTGGTGAGGGGAGAGAGATAAAAGCTCATTTAGGAACGACATGAACATTCTGCGTATGTAGCTGTTTATCAGTAACTATCTCCACTGAGATTAAGAAAAGCAGTAGCTTAATAAATTTAGGACTTCCTGGTATGGTCACTGTACTGGTAACTCCCCAAAAGACTCTGGATTGTGGTGAGGGAACAGAGAAAGAAGCTCATCTAGGACCTGCACTTACGAAGGCGGTAGGCAGCTGTATATCAGGGAGTATCCCTTCTGAGAATAAAAACAGCTGGAGCTTGTTAAGGTAATTACACAGGGGAAAGGATAATGTACTGGGAACTCCTCAGAAGAATCTGTTTTGTGGTGAGGGGAGAGAGATAAAAGCTCATTTAGGAAAGACATGAAAATGATGCGTAGATAGCTGTTTATCAGTAAATATCTCCACTGAGATTAAGAAAAGCAGTAGCTTAATAAATTAAGTATTTCCTGGTATGGTTACTGTACTGGTGACTCCCCAAAAGAATCTGGATTGTGTTGAGGGAACAGAGAAAAAAGCTCATTTACGACCTGCACTTACGAAGGGGGTAGGCAGCTGTATATCAGGGAGTATCCCTTCTGAGAATAAAAACAGCAGGAGCTTGTGAAGGTAATTACACAGGGGAAAGGATAATGTACTGGGAACTCCTCAGAAGAATCTGATTTGTGGTGAGTGGAGAGAGATAAAAGCTCATTTAGGAACGACATGAAAATGCTGCGTAGGTAGCTGTTTATCAGTAAATATCTCCACTGAGATTAAGAAAAGCAGTAGCTTAATAAATTATGTACTTCCTGTTATGGTTACTGTACTGGTAACTCCACAAAAGAATCTGGATTGCGGTGAGGCATCAGAGAAAAAAGCTCATTTAGGACCTGCACTTACGAAGGGTTAGGCAGTTGTATATCAGGGAGTATCCCTTCTGAGAATAAAAACAGCTGGAACTTCTTAAGGTAATTACACAGGGGAAATGATAATGTACTGGGAACTCCTCAGAAGAATCTGATTTGTGGTGAGGGGAGAGAGATAAAGCTCATTTAGGAACGACATGAACATGCTGCGTAGGTAGCTGTTTATCAGTAAATATCTACACTGAGATTAAGAAAAGCAGTAGCTTAATAAATTAAGTACTTCCTGGTATGGTTACTGTACTGGTAACTCCCCAAAAGAATCTGGATTGTGGTGAGGGAACAGAGAAAAAAGCTCATTTAGGACCTGCATTTACGAAGGGGGTAGGCAGCTGTATATCAGGGAGTATCCCTTCTGAGAATAAAGACAGCTGGAGCTTGTTAAGGTAATTACACAGGGGAAAGGATAATGTACTGGGAACTCCTCAGAAGAATCTGATTTGTGGTGAGGGGAGAGAGATAAAAGATCATTTAGGAACGACATGTACATGCTGCGTAGGTAGCTGTTTATCAGTAAATATCTACACTGAGATTATGAAAAGCAGTAGCTTAATAAATTAAGTACTTCCTGGTATGGTTACTGTACTGGTAACTCCCCAAAAGAATCTGGATTGTGGTGAGGGAACAGAGAAAAAAGCTCATTTAGGACCTGCACTTACGAAGGGGGTAGGCAGCTGTATATCAGGGAGTAAACCTGCTGAGAATAAAAACTGCTGGAGCTTGTTAAGGTAATTACACAGGGGAAAGGATAATGTACTGCGAACTCCTAAGAAGAATCCGATTTGTGGTGAGGGAAGAGATGTAAAAGCTCATTTAGGAACGACATGAAAATGCTGCATAGGTAGCTGTTTATCAGTAAGTATCTCCACTGAGATTAAGAAAAGCCGTAGTTTAATAAATTAAGTACTTCCTGGTATGGTTACTGTACTGGTAACTCCCCAAAAGAATCTGGATTGTGGTGAGGGAACAGAGAAAAAATCTCATTCAGGACCTGGACTTACGAAGTGTGTAGGCAGCGGTATATCAGGGAGTAACCCTTCTGAGAATAAAAACAGCTGGAGCTTGTGAAGGTAATTACACAGGGGAAAGGATAATGTACTGGGAACTGCTCAGAAGAATCTGATTTGTGGTGAGGGGAGAGAGATAAAAGCTCATTTAGGAACGACATGAATATGCTGCGTAGGTAACTGTTTATCAGTAAATATCTCCACTGAGATTAAGAAAAGCAGTAGCTTAATAAATTAAGTACTTCCTGGTATGGTTACTGTACTGGTAACTCCCCAAAAGAATCTGGATTGTGGTGAGGGAACAGAGAAAAAAGCTCATTTAAGACCTGCATTTACGAAGGGGGTAGGCAGCTGTATATCAGGGAGTATCCCTTCTGAGAATAAAGACAGCTGGAGCTTGTGAAGGTAATTACACAGGGGAAAGCATAATGTACTGGGAACTGCTCAGAAGAATCTGATTTCTGGTGAAGGGAGAGAGATATAAGCTCATTTAGGAACGACATGAAAATGCTGCATAGGTAGCTGTTTATCAGTAAATATCTCCACTGAGATTAAGAAAAGCAGTAGCTTAATAAATTAAATACTTCCTGCTATGGTTACTGTACTGGTAACTCCCCAAAAGAATCTGGATTGTGGTGAGGGAACAGAGAAAAAAGCTCATTTAGGACCTGCACTTACGAAGGGGGTAGGCTGCTGGATATCAGGGAGTAAACCTTCTGAGAATAAAAACAGCTGGAGCTTGTTAAGGTAATTACACAGGGGAAAGGATAATGTACTGGGAACTTCTCGGAAGAATCTGATTTGTGGTGAGGGGAGAGAGATAAAAGCTCATTTAGGAACGACATGAAAATGCTGCATAGGTAGCTGTTTATCAGTAAATATCTCCACTGAGATTAAGAAAAGCAGTAGCTTAATAAATTAAGTACTTCCTGGTATGGTTACTGCACTGCTAACTCCCCAAAAGCATTAGGATTGTGGTGAGGGAACAGAGAAAAAAGCTCATTTAGGACCTGCACTTACGAAGGGGTTAGGCAGCTGTATATCAGGGAGTAAACCTTCTGAGAATAAAAACAGCTGGAGATTGTTAAGGTAATTACACAGGGGAAAGGACAATGTACTGGGAACTCCTCAGAAGAATCTGATTTGTGGTGAGGGGAGAGAGATAAAAGGTCATTTAGGAACGACATGAAAATGCTGCATAGGTAGCAGTTTATCAGTAAGTATCTCCACTGAGATTAAGAAAAGCCGTAGTTTAATAAATTAAGTACTTCCTGATATGGTTACTGTACTGGTAACTCCCCAAAAGAATCTGGATTGTGGTGAGGGAACAGAGAAAAAATCTCATTTAGGACCTGGACTTACGAAGGGTGTAGGCAGCGGTATATCAGGGAGTAAACCTTCTGAGAATAAAAACAGCTGGAGCTTGTTAAGGTAATTACACAGGGGAAAGGATAATGTACTGGGAACTCCTCAGAAGAATCTGATTTATGGTGAGGGGAGAGAGATAAAAGCTCATTTAGGAATGACATGAATATGCTGCGTAGGTAACTGTTTATCAGTAAATATCTCCACTGAGATTAAGAAAAGCAGTAGCTTAATAAATTAAGTACTTCCTGGTATGGTTACTGTACTGGTAACTCCCCAGAAGAATCTGGATTGTGGTGAGGGAACAGAGAAAAAAGCTCATTTATGACCTGCATTTACGAAGGGGGTAGGCAGCTGTATATCAGGGAGTATCCCTTCTGAGAATAAAGACAGCTGAAGCTTGTGCAGGTAATTACACAGGGGAAAGCATAATGTACTGGGAACTGCTCAGAAGAATCTGATTTTTGGTGAAGGGAGAGAGATAAAAGCTCATTTAGGAACGACATGAAAATGCTGCATAGGTAGCTGTTTATCAGTAAATATTTCCACTGAGATTAAGAAAAGCAGTAGCTTAATAAATTAAGTACTTCCTGGTATGGTTACTGTACTGCTAACTCCCCAAAGGCATCAGGATTGTGGTGAGGGAACAGAGAAAAAAGCTCATTTAGGACCTGCACTTACGAAGAGGGTAGGCAGCTGTATATCAGGGAGTAAACGTTCTGAGAATAAAAACAGCTGGAGCTTGTTAAGGTAATTACACAGGGGAAAGGATAATGTACTGGGAACTCCTCAGAAGAATCTGATTTGTGGTGAGGGGAGAGAGATAAAAGCTCATTTAGGAACGACATGAACATGCTGCGTAGGTAGCTGTTTATCAGTAAATATCTCCACTGAGATTAAGAAAAGCAGTAGCTTAATAAATTAAGTACTTCCTGGTATTGTTACTGTACTGCTAAGTCCCCAAAAAATCTGGATTTTGGTGAGCGAACATTGAAAAAAGCTTATTTAAGAAATTCACTTACGAAGGGGGTAGCCAGCTGTATATTAGGGAGTATCCCTTCTGAGAATAAAAACAGCTGGAGCTTTTTAAGGTAATTACACAGGGGAAAGGATAATATACTGGGAACTACTCAGAAGAATCTGATTTGTGGTGAGGGGAGAGAGATAATAGCTCATTTAGGAACGACGTGAACATGCTGCGTAGGTAGCTGTTTATCAGTAAATATCTCCACTGAGATTAAGAAAAGCAGTAGCTTTACAAATTAAGTACTTCCTGGTATTGTTACTGTACGGCTAACTCCCCAAAGGCATCAGGATTGTGGTGAGGGAACAGAGAAAAAAGCTCATTTAGGACCTGCACTTACGAAGCGGTTAGGGAGCTGTATATCAGGGAGTAAACATTCTGAGAATAAAAATATCTGGAGCTTGTTAAGGCATTTACACAGGGGAAAGGATAATGTACTGGGAACTCCTCAGAAGAATCTGATTTGTGGTGAGGGGAGAGAGATAAAAGCCCATTTAGGAACGACATGTACATGCTGCTTAGGTAGCTGTTTATCAGTAAATATCTCCATTGAGATTAAGAAAAGCAGTAGCTTAATAAATTAAGTACTTCCTGGTATGGTTACTGTTCTGGTAACTCCCCAAATAATCTGGATTGTGGCGAGGGAACAGAGAAAAAATCTCATTTAGGACCTGCACTTACGAAGTGGGTAGGCAGCTGTATATCAGGGAGTATCCCTTCTGAGAATAAAAACAGCTGGAGCTTGTTAAGGTAATTACACAGGGGAAAGGATAATATACTGGGAACTCCTCAGAAGAATCTTATTTGTGGTGAGGGGAGAGAAATAAAAGCTCATTTAGGAACGACATGAACATTCTGCGTATGTAGCTGTTTATCAGTAACTATCTCCAATGAGATTTAGAAAAGCAGTAGCTTAATAAATTAAGTACTTCCTAGTATGGTCACTGTACTGGTAACTCCCCCAAAGACTCTGGATTGTGGTGAGGGAACAGAGAAAAAAGCTCATTTAGGACCTGCACTTACGAAGGGGGTAGGCAACTGTCTATCAGGAGGTATCCCTTCTGAGAATAAAAACAGCTGGAGCTTGTTAAGGTAATTACACAGGGGAAAGGATAATTTACTGGGAACTCCTAAGAAGAATCTGATTTGTGGTGAGGGGAGAGAGATAAAAGCTCATTTAGGAACGACATGAAAATGCTGCATAGATAGCTGTTTATCAGTAAATATCTCCAATGAGATTAAGAAAAGCAGTAGCTTAATAAATTAAGTACTTCCTGGTATGGTTACTGTACTGGTAACTCCCCAAAAGAATCTGGATTGTGGTTAGGGAACAGAGAAAAAAGCTCATTTAGGACCTGAACTTACGAAGGGGGTAGGCAGCTGTATATCAGGGAGTAAACCTTCTGAGAATAAAACAGCTGGAGCTTGTTAAGGTAATTACACAGGGGAAAGGATAATGTAATGGGAACTCCTCAGAACAATCTGATTTGTGGTGAGGGGAGAGAGATAAAAGCTCATATAGGAAGGACATGAACATGCTGCGTAGGTAGCTGTTTATCAGTAAATATCTCCACTGAGATTAAGAAAAGCAGTAGTATAATAAATTAAGTACTTCCTGGTATGGTTACTGTACTGGTAACTCCCCAAAAGAATCTGGATTGTGGTGAGGGAACAGAGAAAAAAGCTCATTTAGGACCTGCACTTACGAAGGGGGTAGGCAGCTGTATAGCAGGGAGTATCCCTTCTCACAATGAAAACCGCTGGAGCTTGTTAAGGTAATTACACAGGGGAAAAGATAATGTAATGGAAACTCCTCAGAAGAATCTGATTTGTGGTGAGGGGAGAGAGATAAAAGCTCATTTAGGAACGACATGAACATGCTGCGTAGGTAGCTGTTTATCAGTAAATATGTCCACTGAGATTAAGAAAAGCAGTAGCTTAATAAATTAAGTATTTCCTGGTATGGTTAACTGTTCTGGTAACTCCCAAAAGAATCTGGATTGTGGTGAGGGAACAGAGAAAAAAGCTCATTTAGGACCTGCACTTACGAAGTGGGTAGGCAGCTGTATATCAGGGAGTATCCCTTCTGAGAATAAAAACAGCTGGAGCTTGTTAATGTAATTACATAGGGGAAAGGATAATGTACTGGGAACTCCTCAGAAGAATCTGATTTGTGGTGAGGGGAGAGAGATAAAAGCTCATTTAGGAACGACAGGAACATTCTGCGTATGTAGCTGTTTATCAGTAACTATCTCCACTGAGATTAAGAAAAGCAGTAGCTTAATAAATTTAGTACTTCCAGGTATGGTCACTGTACTGGTAACTCCCCAAAAGACTCTGGATTGTGGTGAGGGAACAGAGAAAAAAGCTTATTTAGGACCTGCACTTACGAAGGGGGTAGGCAGCTGTATATCAGGGAGTATCCCTTCTGAGAATAAAAACAGCTGGAGCTTGTTAAGGTAATTACACAGGGGAAAGGATAATGTACTGGGAGCTCCTCAGAAGAACCTGATTTGTGGTGAGGGGAGAGAGATAAAAGCTCATTTAGGAACGACATGAACATGCTGCGTAGGTAGCTGTTTATCAGTAAATATCTCCACTGAGATTAAGAAAAGCAGTAGCTTAATAAATTAAGTACTCCCTGGTATGGTTACTGTACTGATAACTCCCCAAAACAATCTGGATTGTGGTGAGGGAACAGAGAAAAAAGCTCATTTAGGACCTGCATTTACGAAGGGGGTAGGCAGCTGTATATCAGGGAGTAAACCTTCTGAGAATAAAAACAGTTGGAGCTTGTTTAGGTAATTACACAGGGGAAAGGATAATGTACTTGGAACTCCTCAGAAGAATCTGATTTGTGTTGAGGGGAGAGAGATAAAAACTCATTTATGAACGACATGAACATGCTGCGTAGGTAGCTGTTTATCAGTAAATATCTCCACTGAGATTAAGAAAAGCAGTAGCTTAATAAATTAAGTACTTCCTGGTATGGTTACTGTACTGGTAACTCCCCAAAAGAATCTGGATTGTGGTGAGGGAACAGAGAAAAAAGCTCATTTAGGACCTGGAATTACGAAGGAGGTAGGCTTCTGTATATCAGGGAGTATCCATTCTGAGAATAAAAACATCTGGAGCTTTTTAAGGTAATTACACAGGGGAAAGGATAATTTACTGGGAACTCCTCAGAAGATTCTGATTTGTGGTGTGGGGAGAGAGATAAAAGATCATTTAGGAACGACATGAACATGTTGCATAGGTAGCTGTTTATCAGTAAATATCTCCACTGAGATTAAGAAAAACAGTAGCTTAATAAATTAAGTATTTCCTGGTATGGTTACTGTACTGGTAACTTCCCAAAAGAATCTGGATTGTGGTGAGGGAACAGAGAAAAAAGCTCATTTAGGACCTGCACTTCCAAAGGAGGTAGGCATCTTTATATCAGGTAGTATCCCTTCTGAGAATAAAAACAGCTGGAGCTTGTTAAGGTAATTACACAGGGGAAAGGATAATGTACTGGGAGCTCCTCAGAAGAACCTGATTTGTGGTGAGGGGAGAGAGGTAAAAGCTCATTTAGGAACGACATGAACATGCTGCCTAGGTAGCTGTTTATCAGTAAACATCTCTACTGAGATTAAGAAAAGGAGTAGCTTAATAAATTAAGTACTTCCTGTTATGGTTACTGTACTGGTAACTCCCCAAAAGAATCTGGATTGTGGTGAGGGAACAGAGAAAAAAGCTAATTTAGGACCTGCACTTTCGAAGGGGGTAGGCAGCTGTACATCAGGGAGTAAACCTTCTGAGAATAAAAACAGGTGGAGCTTGTCAAGGTAATTACACAGGGGTAAGGATAATGTACTGGGAACTCCTCAGAAGAATCTGATTTTTGGTGAGGGGAGAGAGATAAAATCTGATTTAGGAACGACATGAACATGCGCATAGGTAGCGGTTTATCAGTAAATATCTCCACTGAGATTAAGAAAAACAGTAGCTTAATAAATTAAGTATTTCCTGGTATGGTTACTGTACTGGCAACGCCAAAAATGAATCGGGATTGTGGTGAGGGAACAGAGAAAAAAGCTCATTTAGGACCTGCACTTATGAAGGGGGTAGGTAGCTGTATATCAGGGAGTATCCCCTCTGAGAATAAAAACAGCTGGAGCTTGTTAAGGTAATTACACAGGGGAAAGGATAATGTACTGGGAATTCCTCAGAAGAATCTGAATTGTGGTGAGGGGAGAGAGATAAAAGCTCATTAAGGAACGACATGAACATGCTGCGTAGGTAGCTGTTTATCAGTAAATATCTCCACTGAGATTAAGAAAAGCAGTAGCTTAATAAATTAAGTACTCCCTGGTATGGTTACTGTACTGATAACTCCCCAAAACAATCTGGATTGTGGTGAGGGAACAGAGAAAAAAGCTCAATTAGGACCTTCACTTACGAAGGGGGTATGCAGCTGTATATCAGGGAATAAAACTTCTGAGAATAAAAACAGCTGGAGCTTGTGAAGGTAATTACACAGGGGAAAGGATAAGGTACTGGGAACTCCTCAGAAGAATCTGATTTGTGGTGAGGGGAGAGAGTTAAATGCCCATTTAGGAACGACATGAAAATGCTGCGTAGGTAGCTGTTTATCAGTAAATATCTCCACTGAGATTAAGAAAAGCAGTAGCTTAATAAATTAAGTAATTCCTGGTATAGTTACTGTACTGGTAACTCCCCAAAAGAATCTGGATTTTGGTGAGCGAACAGAGAAAAAAGCTCATTTAGGACCTGCACTTACGAAGGGGGTAGGCAGCTGTATATCAGGGAGTAAACCTTCTGAGAATAAAAACAGTTGGAGCTTGTTTAGGTAATTACACAGGGGAAAGGATAATGTACTTGGAACTCCTCAGAAGAATCTGATTTGTGTTGAGGGGAGAGAGATAAAAACTCATTTAGGAACGACATGAACATGCTGCGTAGGTAGCTGTTTATCAGTAAATATCTCCACTGAGATTAAGAAAAGCAGTAGCTTAATAAATTAAGTACTTCCTGGTATGGTTACTGTATTGGTAACTCCCCAAAAGAATCTGGATTGTGGTGAGGGAACAGAGAAAAAAGCTCATTTAGGACCTGGAATTACGAAGGAGGTAGGCTTCTGTATATCAGGGAGTATCCATTCTGAGAATAAAAACATCTGGAGCTTGTTAAGGTAATTACACAGGGGAAAGGATAATTTACTGGGAACTCCTCAGAAGATTCTGATTTGTGGTGTGGGGAGAGAGATAAAAGATCATTTAGGAACGACATGAACATGTTGCATAGGTAGCTGTTTATCAGTAAATATCTCCACTGAGATTAAGAAAAACAGTAGCTTAATAAATTAAGTATTTCCTGGTATGGTTACTGTACTGGTAACTTCCCAAAAGAATCTGGATTGTGGTGAGGGAACAGAGAAAAAAGCTCATTTAGGACCTGCACTTCCAAAGGAGGTAGGCATCTTTATATCAGGTAGTATCCCTTCTGAGAATAAAAACAGCTGGAGCTTGTTAAGGTAATTACACAGGGGAAAGGATAATGTACTGGGAGCTCCTCAGAAGAACCTGATTTGTGGTGAGGGGAGAGAGATAAAAGCTCATTTAGGAACGACATGAACATGCTGCGTAGGTAGCTGTTTATCAGTAAATATCTCCACTGAGATTAAGAAAAGCAGTAGCTTAATAAATTAAGTACTTCCTGTTATGGTTACTGTACTGGTAACTCCCCAAAAGAATCTGGATTGTGGTGAGGGAACAGAGAAAAAAGCTAATTTAGGACCTGCACTTTCGAAGGGGGTAGGCAGCTGTACATCAGGGAGTAAACCTTCTGAGTATAAAAACAGGTGGAGCTTGTTAAGGTAATTACACATGGGTAAGGATAATGTACTGGGAACTCCTCAGAAGAATCTGATTTTTGGTGAGGGGAGAGAGATAAAATCTGATTTAGGAACGACATGAACATGCGCATAGGTAGCGGTTTATCACTAAATATCTCCACTGAGATTAAGAAAAACAGTAGCTTAATAAATTAAGTATTTCCTGGTATGGTTACTGTACTGGCAACGCCAAAAATGAATCGGGATTGTGGTGAGGGAACAGAGAAAAAAGCTCATTTAGGACCTGCACTTATGAAGGGGGTAGGTAGCTGTATATCAGGGAGTATCCCCTCTGAGAATAAAAACAGATGGAGCTTGTTAATGTAATTACACAGGGGAAAGGATATTGTACTGGGAAGTCCTCAGGAGAATCTGAATTGTGGTGAGGGGAGAGAGATAAAAGCTCATTTAGGAACGACATGAACATGCTGCGTAGGTAGCTGTTTATCAGTAAATATCTCCATTGAGATTAAGAAAAGCAGTAGCTTAATAAATTAAGTACTTCCTGGTATGGTTACTGTTCTGGTAACTCCCCAAAGAATCTGGATTGTGGTGAGGGAACAGAGAAAAAAGCTCATTTAGGACCTGCACTTACGAAGTGGGTAGGCAGCTGTATATCAGGGAGTATCCCTTCTCAGAATAAAAACAGCTGAAGCTGGTTAAGGTAATTACACAGGGGAAAGGATAATGTACTGGGAACTCCTCAGAAGAATCTGAATTGTGCTGAGGGGAGAGAAACCTTCTGAGAATAAAAACAGCTGGAGCTTGTTCAGGTAATTACATATAGGAAAGGATAATGTACTGGGAACTCTCAGAAGAATCTGATTTGTCGTGAGGGGAGAGAGATAAAAGCTCATTTAGGAACGACATGAACATGCTGCGTAGGTATCTGTTTATCAGTAATATCTCCACTGAGATTAAGAAAAGCAGTAGCTTAATAAATTAAGTACTTCCTGGTATGGTTACTGTACTGGTAACTCCACAAAAGAATCTGGATTGTGGTGAGGGAACAGAGAAAAAAGCTCATTTAGGACCTGCACTTACGAAGGGGGTAGGCAGTTGTATATCAGGGACTAAACCTTCTGAGAATAAAAACAGCTGGAGCTTGTTAAGGTAATTACACAGGGGAAAGGATAATGTACTGGGAACTCCTCAGAAGAATCTGATTTGTGGTGAGGGGAGAGAGATAAAAGCTCATTTAGGAACGACATGAACATGCTGCGTAGGTAGCTGTTTATCAGTAAATATCTCCACTGAGATTAAGAAAAGCAGTAGCTTACTAAATTAAGTACTTCCTGGTATGGTTACTGTACTGGTAACTCCCCAAAAGAATCTTGATTGTGGTGAGGGAACAGAGAAAAAAGCTCATTTAGGACCTGCACTTACGAAGGGGGTAGGCAGCTGTATATCAGGGAGTAGCCCTTCTGAGAATAAAAACAGCTGGAGCTTGTTAAGGTAATTACACAGGGGAAAGGATAATGTACTGGGAACTCCTCAGAAGAATCTGAAATGTGGTGAGGGGAGAGAGATAAAAGCTCATTTAGGAACGACATGAACATGCTGCGTAGGTAGCTGTTTATCAGTAAATATCTCCACTGAGATTAAGAAAAGCAGTAGGGCTGGGGATATAGCCTAGTGGCAAGAGTGCCTGCCTCGGATACACGAGGCCCTAGGTTCGATTCCCCAGCACCACATATACAGAAAACGGCCAGAAGCGGCGCTGTGGCTCAAGTGGCAGAGTGCTAGCCTTGAGTGGGAAGAAGCCAGGGACAGTGCTCAGGCCCTGAGTCCAAGGCCCTCGAGAGGCCAAAAAAAAAAAAAAAGCAGTAGCTTAATAAATTAAGTACTTCCTGGTATGGTTACTGTACTGGTAACTCCCCAAAGGAATCTGGATTGTGGTGAGGGAACAGAGAAAAAAGCTCATTTAGGACCTGCACTTACGAAGGGGGTAGGCAGCTGTATATCAGGGAGTAAACCTTCTGAGAATAAAAACAGCTGGAGCTTGTTAAGGTAACTACACAGGGGAAAGGATAATATACTGGGAACTCCTCAGAAGAATCGGATTTGTGGTGAGGGGAGAGAGATAAAAGCTCATTTAGGAACGACATGAACATGCTGCGTAGGTAGCTGTTTATAAGTAAATATCTCCACTGAGATTAAGAAAAGCAGTAGCTTAATAAATTAAGTACTTCCTGGTATGGTTACTGTACTGGTAACTCCCCAAAAGAATCTGGATTGTGGTGAGGGAACAGAGAAAAAAGATCATTTAGGACCTGCACTTACGAAGGGGGTAGGCAGCTGGATATCAGGGAGTAAACCTTCTGAGAATAAAAACAGCTGGATCTTGTTAAGGTAATTACACAGGGGAAAGGATAATGTACTGGAAACTCCTCAGAAGAATCTGATTTGTGGTGAGGGGAGAGAGATAAAAGCTTATTTAGGAACGACATGAACATGCTGCGTAGGTAGCTGTTTATCAGTAAATATCTCCACTGAGATTAAGAAAAGCAGTAGCTTAATAAATTAAGTACTTCCTGGTATGGTTACTGTACTGGTAACTCCCCAAAAGATTCTGGATTGTGGTGAGGGAACAGAGAAAAAAGCTCATTTAGGACCTGCACTTACGAAGGGGGTAGGCAGCTGTATATCAGGGAGTAAACCTTCTGAGAATAAAAACAGCTGGAGCTTCTTAAGGTAATTACACAGGGGAAAGGATAATGTACTGGGAACTCCTCAGAAGAATCTGATTTGTGGTGAGGGGAGAGAGATAAAAGCTCATTTAGGAACGACATGAACATGCTGTGTAGGTAGCTGTTTATCAGTAAATATCTCCACTGAGCTTAAGAAAAGCAGTAGCTTAATAAATTAAGTACTTCCTGGTAAGGTTACTGTACTGGTAACTCCCCAAAATAATCTGGATTGTGGTGAGGGAACAGAGAAAAAAGCTCATTTAGGACCTGCACTTACGAAGGGGGTAGGCAGCTGTATATCAGGGAGTAAACCTTCTGAGAATAAAAACAGCTGGACCTTGTTAAGGTAATTACACAGGGGAAAGGATAATGTACTGGGAACTCCCTAGAAGAATCTGATTTGTGGTGAGGGGAGAGAGATAAAAGCTCATTTAGGAACGACATGAACATGCTGCGTAGGTAGCTGTTTATCAGTAAATATCTCCACTGAGATTAAGAAAAGCAGTAGGTTAATAAATTAAGTACTTCCTGGTATGGTTACTGTACTGGTAACTCCCCAAAAGAATCTGGATTGTGGTGAGGGAACAGAGAAAAAAGCTCATTTAGGACCTGCACTTACGAAGGGGGTAGGCAGCTGTATATCAGGGAGTAAACCTTCTGAGAATAAAAACAGCTGGAGCGGAGCCCTGCAGAGCTCCCTCCGATATCGTAGTTTTCTCACCTCATAGAAACTGTTTCTCCGAGAAAGACAGCCAAAGTAAGTTCTAACAGTACAGGGATTCTGAACAGGAAGGAAAAATCGACTTTGCTGGTCTGAAAACACAGTTTTGCGCTCCAGGCGGCGTCCCGCCCCGGCGCCAGCGTTGGCTCTGGCACAGTGCCGGGCACAGCCCCCCCGCACTCCGCGCAGCTAAAGCGAGAAATACTCCAGACGGCAGCCAAGCACGGAGGACCTGACATCGCTGAGACAGCGTTTGTACCCCGCAAAAAAAAAAAAATTATTCTCGCTTGTGCCCACAGTCCAGCTTCTGGAAGGCATCCCTGTCCCCACAGCCAGAGCAAAGCGCCATCTTTGCCACTGGCATAGGGTCAGACCAGACTGGAACTGAAGCGGGCCTGGGGAAAGCGTGGTCAAAAAAGCCATCTTTGAAAAGGGCAGGAGGGGCGGAATCAGTGAGAACCAGCGCCGTCCAGAAGAACGCCCCCTGTCCTGGTGGGAGGTGAGTCCGGTTCTTAGCCAGAGATGCCCCGCCCTGCCCACCGGAACTTCTAAACTTAAAGCAAAAGCTGCGAGCAGCTACCAGGGGCACGGAAACAACAGACGGAGGAACAAACTGTTCCGGGGACAGCTAAACGGTCCCGTCACAGAGGAAACTAATTCCCAGCCCAAAACGGAGCTGCATTCCATAGCTACCTATGCCAAGGAGGCCGCCTCCCTCAGGCAAGCAACTCTTAGTGGAGCAAAACAGGCCAGAGGCGCCACGCTCTGCTGAGTTCACAGTCTAGTCAAGACCAGGCATCAAAGGCAGCGGCCCCACAGCAGACAGAGGAGCCACAGTTCCTGTGACTGCCCACGTCCCCATCGACGGAGGACGCCCAAGGCCTGCCTGCAAGCTGTGCGAACCACAGAGACCCACGATTGCTCCAACAGGGGAGAAGGTCAGCACAGAACCATCCCTTGCCAACTGAAATCAAGTCAAACCAGCCAATCAGGAAAATAGACTGCAGTCCATTGCAGGGAAAGCAGAGACTGGTTTCTTTTTCTTTTCAAACATTTTTTTAACTTTTCTTTTAAATATTCTTTTTAATTTTTTCACACCTGAAATATCATTGGCTGTTTTTTTTTGTTTTTTTTTGTTTGTTCTCCATTTTTACTGGTTTGTTTTATCAAGTTTTTTTTGTGTTTGTTTATTTGCTTGGGTTGTCCCTTTTCTGTTATTTTCCTTTTTATTTACTTATGCTTGCTTGTTAAATAATTTTTCTCTGTTTTGTGTATCTGTCTTCCAGTATTTTTACTTCATTTCTCTCGTTACGTCCTCTTCCTTTAAAAACTACTTTCCTATAAATAACACCTACACCCTTTTCTGCTAACTCTCCAGTGTCTGTCATTTTATCAATGTTCTTTCTACTGATTCTACTCTTCTCCACATTTCCACATCACTGAAACTAAACCAAAATCACCACCCCCACCTCCAATACACTTTACTCTATTCTCTTTACTACCTCCAACTTACCCTCCTGACTTACTGCCTGGACCTCCAGGTTCCATTGACTCCTGGTTATTGGATAGAGAATATCCCAGCTTAATACGAGTGAATCAAAGGGGTTCATAGAGAAAGCCAGTCCTAAAAGAACTTAATATAAAAACAAGAATTGCGTATAAGGTTGTAACAGTAAATAAGTAACTACTGAATACAGGGCCCAGGATCAGATGTTATATTGAAATTGTATTCTTTAGGAACACCAAATCTAACTTTATAGACAGGTATACTAGTTATCTGTATATAATTGTGAAATTGTAAGATTTACACAACAGTGCTTGGTAAGGGCTGCTTTGGGTCTTAAACAGTGCTCACAGGTGCTGGTAGACTGGCATTCCCAATTCCAATGGGCAGAAGAAACACAAGAAAGATGGCAAATAATGAAGTCTTATCCCTCACCCCAAACAAACAGGAAGCAGAGCAGTCAATCAAAAACATAGAAGAAAACCCCCAAAATGCTCTACAAAGTTTACTGATAAACATGATAAATGAAAAGTTTGAATCTCTTCAGTCAATTATGTTAGAGCGTGAGGAGGCAAGGCAAAAATTAATGGAGAATTTCATGGCATCCACAAATAGAAAGATAAGTGAGCTTCAAGAGTCAAATGAAAAGATAGCTACCCAACTTAAAGATTTGACAGACAACACTCAAAACCAAAGTAATGAAGTTAATGAAGTAAAGAAGTCCATACAGGACCTAAGAAATGACATGGAAATCATCAGGAAAGACCAGTCAGAAGGAAAAGAGATTCGAAATCAAGTAGCTAGCCTACAGTCCCGAGTAACTGAAGCAGAGGATCGAATCTCAGGAGCTGAAGATTCCTTAGATTCTATGGAGAAAGATCAAAAATCAATACAAATCCAGTCCAAGCAACAAAACAGATCGCTACAGGAGATTCAAGACACAATCAGGAAGCCCAATTTAAGGATAATAGGTATTGAGGAAAACTTGGAGAAAGAGGTTAATGGGATAGGCAACCTATTTAACAGAATATTAGCTGAGAACTTCCCAAACATCCAGAAGGAAAGGCCTATACAGATACAAGAAGCATTTAGAACCCCAAATCGACCAGACCAGAATAGGACTTCCCACCGACACATTGTGATCAAAACAGCTTCAGCAGAGTGCAAGGAAAAAATACTCAAAGCTGTTAGGGCAAAGAAAACAATCACATATAAAGGAAAAGCAATCAGAATTACCCCAGACTTCTCAGCAGAGACCATGAAAGCAAGGAGAGCTTGGAATGAAGTATACCAAACCCTAAATAAAAATAACTACCAACCAAGAATTCTGTACCCCGCCAAACTCTCCTTCATAGCCGAAGGTCAAATAAAAGTCTTCCACAATAAGGAAAAACTGAAACAATATATCTCCACCAAACCAGCTTTACACAAAATCCTTAAAGATGTACTATACAGGGAAAATAATCAAGATCCCAACACAGACAGAGAAATGAACCCTAATTAGCAAACACTAGATCAAGAAATGGGAAGACACAGCTTTAAACAAGACAGTGATAATGAAAGGAACAAACGATCACCTCTCAATCCTAACTGTCAACATTAATGGACTTAATTCTCCAATCAAACGACATAGGCTCATAAATTGGATCAAAAATCAAGATCCATCTTTCTGCTGCCTCCAAGAGACACATCTATCCAGCAAAAGTAAACATCTTCTAAAAGTGAAAGGCTGGAAACAAATCTATCAAGCAAATGGCCCCCATAAGCAGGCTGGAGTTGCAATCCTAGTATCAGACAAAATTGACTTCAAATTAAAAAAGGTAAGAAGAGACAAAGAAGGTTACTACATACAAGTAAAAGGATCTCTCCAACAGGAAGAAATAACCATCCTAAATATCTACACGCCAAATGCAGGAGCACCCAACTTCATCAAACAAACACTACTGGCTCTAAAAACATTCATAGACCCAAACACAATGATAGTGGGGGACTTTAACACTCCACTATCACCTCTGGACAGATCAACACGCCAAAAACTGAACAAAGAAACCACAGAACTAAACAATTGCATTGACCAACTAGACTTAATCGACATCTACAGAATATTCCACCCAGCAAGGACAGAATACACATTCTTTTCGGCAGCACACGGAACATTCTCCAAAATAGATCACATCTTAGGGCACAAAGAAAATCTGTACAAATTCAGAAGTATCAAAATCATTCCCTGCATTCTTTCAGACCACAATGGAATAAAATTAGAGCTCAACTCATTCAGCCACCACAGAAAATCCCACAATTCATGGAGACTAAAGAACACACTGCTGAACCATCAGTGGGTCATTGAAGAAATTAAAACAGAAATTCAAATGTTTATGGACTTCAACCAAGTTGAGGGCACAAAGTACCAGCTCCTTTGGGACACAGCAAAGGCAGTACTCAGAGGAAAATTTATATCTCTGAGTACATACATCAACAAACTGGAGAAACAGCGACTCAGTAATTTAAGGAAGCACCTTAATTTTCTGGAGAGAGAACAGCAAGCAAAACCCCAAGTCAATAGACGGAAGGAAATAATTAAAATCAAATCAGAATTAAATCAATTAGAGACGAAAAAAACCATCGAAAGAATCAACAAAACAAAGAGTTGGTTCTTTGAAAAAATCAACAAGATAGACAGACCCCTGGCAAAGCTGACCAAAGAACGAAGGCAGCACACTCAAATAAACAAGATAAGAGATGAAACAGGTAGCATCACCACAGAAATAACCGAAATTCAGAAAATAATAAGGGACTATTTTGCAAACCTTTATGCCAACAAATTTGAGAACTTGGAAGAAATGGATGATTTCCTAGAAAAATTGATACCCCCAAACTCAACTATGAAGACTTAAACCTTCTAAACAGACCCGTATCCAGTATTGAAATAGAAACAGCAATAAATGATCTCCCATCCAAGAAAAGCCCAGGTCCAGATGGATTCACCGCAGAATTCTACAAGGCCTTCAAAACAGAACTCACTCCAATATTTCTCAAACTCTTCAATGAAATTGAAAGAAAACGTTCACTGCCAGACTCATTTTATGAAGCCAGTATAACCCTCATCCCAAAACCAGGCAGAGACTCATCACGGAAAGAGGACTACAGACCAATCTCCCTGATGAACATAGATGCAAAAATTCTCAACAAAATTCTGGCCAATCGACTTCAACAGGTCATCAAAAAAATCATACACCACGATCAAACTGGATTCATCCCAGGGATGCAAAGCTGGTTTAATATACGCAAGTCAATTAATGTAATCCACCACATCAACCGGAGCAAGGTAAAGAACCACATGGTTTTATCGCTGGATGCGGAAAAAGCGTTCGATAAAATCCAGCACCCATTTATGCTAAAAGCCCTGGAAAAACTGGGATTCCAGGGAACATTCCTGAATATAATCAAGGCAGTTTATGACAAACCAACAGCAAGCATAACTCTAAATGGTGAAAAACTAAAGCCATTCCCTTTAAAATCAGGAACAAGGCAGGGATGTCCACTCTCTCCCCTGCTCTTCAACATAGTACTAGAATTCCTAGCCAGAGCAATTAGGCAAGAAGAGAATATAAAGGGGATCCAAATAGGAAAAGATGAAGTTAAACTTTCTCTCTTCGCAGATGACATGATCCTATACCTAAAGAATCCCATAGACTCTACCCCCAAGCTACTAGAGCTGATACAAAACTTTGGCAAAGTTGCAGGATATAAAATAAACCTTCAAAAATCAACGGCCTTTCTCTATGCTAACAACCCGAAGACCGAGGCTGAAATCAGGAAAGCAACTCCTTTTGCAATAGCCCCCCAAAACATAAAATACCTAGGAATAACCTTAACCAAAGAAGTGAAAGACCTCTTTGATGAGAACTTTAAAAGCTTGAAAAATGAAATTAAGTCAGAACTAGGAAAATGGAAAAACCTCCCATGCTCCTGGATTGGGAGGATTAATATAATCAAAATGGCAATATTGCCAAAGGCTATCTACAAATTCAATGCAATACCCATTAATATCCCAACACCATTCTTTAATGAAATAGAGGAAGCAATCCAGAAATTCATATGGAACAATAAAAGACCTAGAATAGCAAAAAAACTCCTAAGCAGAAAGAACAGTGCTGGAGGAATTACAATACCCAACTTCAAGCTGTATTATAAAGCTATAGTAATAAAAACAGCTTGGTATTGGCACCAGAACAGGCCTGAAGACCAATGGAACAGAATTGAAGACCCAGAATTAAACCCACAGAACTATGCCTACTTAATCTTTGATAAAGGAGCTAAAACAATAGTATGGAAGAAAGATAGCCTCTTTAACAAGTGGTGCTGGCAAAACTGGCTCAACACATGCAACAAACTAAAACTAGATCCTTATATATCACCCTGCACCAAAATCAATTCCAAATGGATTAAAGACCTTGAAATCAAAACAGGCACCCTGAAGACACTAAAGGAAGGAGTAGGAGAAACACTTGGGCTCCTTGGCACAGGAAAGAACTTCCTTAACAAAGACCCTGAAAGGCTACAAATCAAAGAAAGGTTGGACAAATGGGACTGCATCAAACTCCAGAGCTTCTGCACGGCAAAGGACATAGCTCTCAAGATAAACAGAAAGCCCACAGACTGGGAGAAGATCTTTACCGGACATTCAACAGATAAAGGCCTCATCTCTAAAATATATGCAGAACTAAAAAAATTACCTTCTTCCAAAACAAAACTGCAAAGAACCAATAGCCCCCTCATCAAGTGGGCTAAAGACTTGCAAAGAAACTTCTCTGATGAGGAAATAAGAATGGCCAATAGACATATGAAAAAATGCTCTACATCACTGGCCATAAAGGAAATGCAAATCAAAACAACATTGAGATTCCATCTCACCCCAGCAAGAATGTCATATATCAGGAAAGCTAATAATAACAATTGTTGGAGGGGATGTGGCCAAAAGGGAACCCTACTTCATTGTTGGTGGGAATGTAAACTGGTTCAGCCACTCTGGCAAGCAGTATGGAGATTCCTCAGAAGGCTCAATATAGAACTCCCCTATGACCCAGCAGCCCCACTGTTGGGTATCTACCCAAAAGCCCACAAACAAAATCACAGTAATGCCACCAGCACAACAATGTTCATCGCAGCACAATTTGTCATAGCGAGAAGCTGGAACCAACCCAGATGCCCCTCCATAGATGAATGGATCAGGAAAATGTGGTACATTTACACAATGGAATTTTATGCCTCTATCAGAAAGAATGATATTGTTCCATTTGTAAGGAAATGGAAGGACTTGGAAAAAGTTATACTAAGTGAAGTGAGCCAGACCCAAAGAAACATGGACTCTATGGCCTCCCTTATTGGGAATAATTAGTACAGGTTTAGGCAAGCCATAGCAGAGCATCACAAGGCCCAATAGCTATACACTTAGAAACAAATAAGATGATGCTAAGTGAAATGAACTCCATGTTATGGAAACAAGTGATATATCACAGTTGTTACTATTTTCAATGTCCTATGTGTATGTGTAGTTTCTATTATTGATGATGTTTTGTATCACCTTCCTATGATTGTACATACACTATCTCTGTAATCTTATCTGAGTATATTGGAAACCGTGTTTACTGGTATTGGAAGTAGGAAATTCAAAGGGAATACCAAATTCGAGAGACACAGGGTAAAAAAAGAGAAATAACTACAAAAGCAATACTTGCAAAACTGTTTGGTGTAAGTGAACTGAACACCTGGGGGGGTAGGGAAAGGGGGGGAGGGAGGGGGGCATGAGGGACAAGGCAACAAACAGTACAAGAAATGTATCCAATGCCCAACGTATGATACTGTAACCTCTCTGTACGTCAGTTTGATAATAAAAATTTGAGAAAAAAAAAACAGCTGGAGCTTGTTAAGGTAATTACACAGGGGAAAGGATAATGTACTGGGAACTCCTCAGAAGAATCTGATTTGTGGTGAGGGGAGAGAGAAAAAAGCTCATTTAGGAACGACATGAACATGCTGCTTAGGTAGCTGTTTATCAGTAAATATCTCCACTGAGATTAAGAAAAGCAGTAGCTTAATAAATTAAGTACTTTCTGGTATGGTTACTGTACTGGTAACTCCCCAAAAGAATCTGGATTGTGGTGAGGGAACAGAGAAAAAAGCTCATTTAGGACCTGCACTTACGAAGGGGGTAGGCAGCTGTATATCAGGGAGTAAACCTTCTGAGAATAAAACAGCTGGAGCTTATAAAGGTAATTACACAGGGGAAAGGATAATGTACTGGGAACTCCTCAGAAGAATCTGATTTGTGGTGAGGGGAGAGAGATAAAAGCTCACTTAGGAACGAAATGAACGTGCTGCATACGTAGCTGTTTATCAGTAAATATCTCCACTGAGATTAAGAAATTCAATAGCTTAATAAATTAATTACTTCCTGGTATGGTTACTGTACTGGTAACTCCCCAAAAGAATCTGGATTGTGGTGAGAGAACAGAGAAAAAAGCTCATTTAGGACCTGCACTTACGAAGGGTTAGGCAGCTGTATATCAGGGAGTATCCCTTCTGAGAATAAAAACAGCTGTAGCTAGTTAAGGTAATTACACAGGGGAAAAGATAATGTACTGGGAACTCCTCAGAAGAATCTGATTTGTGGTGAGGGGAGAGAGATAAAAGCTCATTTAGGAACGACATGAACATGCTGCATACATAGCTGTTTATCAGTAAATATCTCCACTGAGATTAAGAAAAGCAGTAGCTTAATAAATTAAGTACTTCCTGGTATGGTTACTGTACTGGTAACTCCCCAAAAGAATCTGGATTGTGGTGAGGGAACAGAGAAAAAAAGCTCATTTAGGACCTGCACTTACGAAGGGGTAGGCAGCTGTATATCAGGGAGTAAACCTTCTGAGAATAAAAACAGATGGAGCTTGTGAAGGTAATTACACAGGGGAAAGGATAATGTACTGGGAACTCCTCAGAAGAATCTGATTTGTGGTGAGGGGAGAGAGATAAAAGCTCATTTAGGAACGACATGAACATGCTGCATACGTAGCTGTTTATCAGTAAATATCTCCACTGAGATTAAGAAAAGCAGTAGCTTAATAAATTAAGTACTTCCTGGTATGGTTACTGTACTGGTAACTCCCCAAAAGAATCTGGATTGTGGTGAGGGGAACAGAGAAAAAAGCTCATTTAGGACCTGCACTTACGAAGGGGGTAGGCAGCTGTATATCAGGGAGTAAACCTTCTGAGAATAAAAACAGCTGGAGCTTCTTAAGGTAATTACACAGGGGAAAGGATAATGTACTGGGAACTCCTCAGAAGAATCTGATTTGTGGTGAGGGGAGAGAGATAAAAGCTCATTTAGGAACGAAATGAACATGCTGCGTAGGTAGCTTTTTTTCAGTAAATATCTCCACTGAGATTAAGAAAAGCAGTAGCTTAATAAATTAAG